>NC_050587.1:41317500-41335000 GCF_013368585.1 Megalops cyprinoides | reverse complement strand
GTGAGTCTGTCCTGTGTGTCTGTCCTGTGAGTCTGTCCTGTGTGTCTGTCCTGTGAGTCTGTCCTGTGAGTCTGTCCTGTGAGTCTGTCCTGTGTGTCTGTCCTGTGAGTCTGTCCTGTGTGTCTGTCCTGTGAGTCTGTCCTGTGAGTCTGTCCTGTGTGTCTGTCCTGTGAGTCTGTCCTGTGAGTCTGTCCTGCATTTCTGTCCTGTGTGTCTGCGGTGTTCTTCACTCCCATCAGGGCGTGGCTGTGTCCAAACGCATGGCTGAATCATGAAGCTGTCCTGGGTGAAGAGGCGCTGTAATCCCTTACCTTTCAGCACCCTCCCCACTCTGTTATCTGTTCAGAAGCGCACGGTTCAGAAGAGCCAGTCCCAGACGCCCAAACCCAAGCGGGAATCGGACCTGGTGCGGGAGCGGATCATTCGCCGGGCGGCGCTGGAGTTTCAGGATGGAATGTTCGGTATCCATCTGCAGCAGCTATAGGCCCCGGCTCACAGCACCTGACTGACTGACATGCAGCTGCATTTCAGCAAGGCAGAGGGCACCTGACTGACTGACATGCAGCTGCATTTCAGCAAGGCAGAGGGCACCTGACTGACTGACTCTGCTGCATTTCAGCAAGGCAGAGGGCACCTGACTGACTGACTCTGCGGAGGGCGCAGAGGGATCTCAGTGGTCAGAGCAGTCCTCAGTGATGTGGGGGGTCGGGGTTCAGTGTGGGAACTGACCCTTCTGCTCAGTCCCAGACTTTAGGCTAGACCTGTGTCAGGGCTCAGGCGGGCACACAATGAATTTATTAAATCCAGAGGCCAATCCAAAAACAGGGTCAAAACAGGCAACGTCCAAAAGCCAGCGAACATTCCACACATCAGGTCCAGGATCGTAGTCGAGGATACACAGGCAAAGCAAAGAGAACCGGCAGGTAAACCAGAACAGACAGCGAGTAGCGAAACAGCAAACTGTGACGAACTGGCAACGAGACCAGAAACAAGCAGGGAAGATATAGGGCGAGGCTGATGAGGAGATGGGATGCAGGTGCGCAGGCAGGCAGGTGGGGATGATCAGGTAATCAGGTGGGCGGAGACAGGGAGGAGAGCAGGGCGGAGAGCAGGGAGGAGAGCAGGGCGGGGCTGGAACACAGGGAAAACAAAGCAACCGGCTTACGATGCCGCAGTCCTGACAACCTGGTTTGGATTCCAGTGTCACCACAGAGTGGATTAGTATGTTCACTCCATTAGTATGTTTGCTCCATTAGCACCCTGCTTTATTGGTGTTGTAAATTAGCATGTTAGCACCTTGACTGCAGAACCTTCAGCTAACCTGGGCATCGGGATCCCTATGCTAGCCAGCAACTTCATCTCACCGGACATTACCGTCCACCTGCAGAGTGAGAACGGCATTCTGGGACTGGTGAGCACTGTCACTATGGTAATGTAGCATTGTGATAAAATTTTCGCTTCTCACAATGGGATAGCAATGTTATGACTGTTGGCTGTGTGGATGATGTCATCCCAGCACCTGTGTGGGTTTGCCCAGTGAATGATGATGTCATTGATGATGTCACCCCAAGGCTGCTGTCTGTCCCTCAGGGTCCCTACCCCACTGAGGAGCAGGTGGATGCTGACCTCATAAACGCTGGTAGGTATCGCGTTTCCTGCCACCACCAGGTGCTCCACCTGCTTCACCTGAGCCGGCAGACCAGTGGCATGCACAGCAGAAGCCCTGTGCAGTCAGGAATTATGTGGGAGAAAATTAAACATTTAGATTTCTGTTGCTGACTTTTATCGATGACTCCCATCCTGAGTGTGATACCGTAGGCTTTGGACAGACAGTAAAACAGAGAAGGAGCCGTGTCTGTGTGCCCCCCCCCCCCCCCCCCACAGGTAAAGAAACGGTCACCGTGCAGCCTGGGGCCGCCTACTTCTCCAGCGACGAGTCCTTCGCCATGATCCGGGGGTGAGAGCAGATTCACTGGGTTTGCTTTGCTGTTGTTTACTTTTTGTCAGGTGGAAAGGCCTACCTGTGTTTTCTGCTGTAGGTGGTGGATGCTGAAGTCATGCAGGGGGCCACAAGTTAATTGAACCCCCCTGTGAGGGTTAGGGTTAGCCCCCCCCCCTCCCCCCACAAACTCAATGGCATATAAACATAAAAAACTTAAACATAAAAAAATCACACTGATCTCATAACAGTGTAATCTTTAATGTGGAAAAGGACCTTCCACCTGCCAGGGACTCAGTCTGTTTTTCCTGCCTTCTCTTCTGTTTATGAATTCAATAAAGTTGATGAATTTAATAAAGCCTTACTAAGGCATAAATTCCCACTAATGTCCCTCGGACCCAACGCCAGTGCTGCTGTGGTCACGGTCGCCATCATGTGTTAGAGAGGGCGGTCGGTCGCCATCATGTGTTAGAGAGGGAGGTCGGTTGCCACGACCGCTCATGTGTTAGAGAGGGAGGTCGGTTGCCACGACCGCTCATGTGTTAGAGAGGGAGGTCGGTCGCCATCATGTGTTAGAGAGGTTGCCATGACCGCTCATGTTTTAGAGAGGGAGGTCGGTTGCCACCACCGCTCATGTGTTAGAGAGGGAGGTCGGTTGCCACCACCGCTCATGTGTGAGAGAGGGAGGTCGGTCGTGGCAACCGCTCATGTGTTAGAGAGGGAGGTCGGTTGCCACCACTGCTCATGTGTTAGAGAGGGAGGTCAGTCACCATCATGTGTTAGAGAGGGAGGTCGGTTGCCATGACCGCTCATGTGTTAGAGAGGGAGGTCGGTCGCCATCATGTGTTAGAGAGGGAGGTGGGGTTTGGGGCCACCAGTGTTTCTCCATGGCTGCTCCTTCTTGACTGGAATCACGTAACTCTTTTTGTCATGGTTATTTCTTTCATTTAAAGGTGTTTAATTGCTTTTGATGTATTAGAGATCATAGGCTCTGAGCTGGAGCTCAGATGATGGACACCCAAACCATTTCTGTCCCAGCGTCCTCTGGGACAGAGCCTAGTGATCTCACTCTTGAAACAGAGCTGAATCTTCTGCCCCCGCCCACTCTACGCTCTCCTCCCCTCTGACTCCAGAGGTCACATCGATCTGACCATGCTGGGGGCCATGCAGGTGTCCAAGTATGGAGACCTGGCCAACTGGATGATCCCGGTAAGTACTGTGCACCTCGCTTGAATTAGCTACATGGTTATTACTGTGTGCCAGGCCTATGTTAGTGTTAATGACATGGTTATTACTGTGTGCCAGGCCTATGTTAGTGTTAATGACATGGTTATTACTGTGTGCCAGGCCTATGTTAGTGTTAATGACATGGCTATTGCTGTCAATAATAAACAGATAAAGTGAACTGGTTTAATAAACTGGCTTTATTTGCGTCTGTAATCTCTGTCCCCCCTTAGGGTTTTACATGTGAGAGGAAGGGGAATAGGGCGGGGTGCAGGGAGGGGTGCCGGGAGGGGGGCAGTGAGGGGGGCAGGGAAGGAATGACAGAGAGAAGGAGGGAGAGAGTGAGAGAGGGAGGCAGGGAGAGGAGGAATGAGCTGTGATTGGTCATGTGGTGGGCGTGGCATCTGCAGGGGAAGATGGTGAAGGGGATGGGAGGGGCTATGGACCTGGTGGCCAGCACGGGAACCAAAGTGGTCGTCACCATGGAGCACTCTGCTAAGGTAAGACGCTATACTAACACCATGCAATATAGCGCCTTACACCACAGGCTCCATGTCGGAACAAGAGCACTCGCCACTCTGGATTCCTTCAGCTAGATTTACACTTTACAAATGTGCATCAATCAGGTTAGAGATTTCTCTACCTGTGTGTGCCACTGTTTGCTGTGTGTGTTTGGAGCTGGTTCCATCGGTCATGCTGTCCGATTATCTGCATCGGCATGCATGCACATGAGTGCAGAGCAGGTGGGTGCATGCACATGAGTGCAGAGCAGGTGGGTGCATGCACATGAGTGCAGAGCAGGTGGGTGCATGCACATGTGTGCAGAGCAGGTGGGTGCATGCACATGAGTGCAGAGCAGGTGGGTGCATGCACATGAGTGCAGAGCAGGTGGGTGCATGCACATGAGTGCAGAGCAGGTGGGTGCATGCACATGTGTGTAGAGCAGGTGAGTGCATGCACATGTGTGTTGCATGTGTGCAGAGCAGGTGGGGGCTGTGATTGTGCTGTTTGTGGTTGTTGCGTAGCCGTGTGCTGCATGAGAAGCTGGGTGTGAATCGTGTAAGATGCCCTTAACCGCCACCTCTCCACTCTCAGGGCGGCAAGCACAAAATCCTGGAGAAGTGCAGCCTGCCACTGACTGGGAAACAGTGTGTGGATCGTATCATCACAGAGAAGGTGAGGCCTCTCCATGTCTTGCTGATCCCAGATCAGTGCTTCTGAGGAAGGCTGAAGCCCATATCTTATTAGGTCTTACTGATATATCATTGTGTGCCAATCAGAACAAAATATAGATTTTTGTGTCTGAAATTCAAATCTGAAATGCACATGAGTCAATGGATTTTGGAGGTAAAATTTAGGTGTTGGAAATTCTCCCATAAAACTGTAAAAAATACTGTATATTTCTTTAAATTTTCTAATTTAAAATTTTTTGCTGTTGATTTGCTTTGATAATTACATCAAGACAAAACCACTGCCTATACTCATTGTACACTGTGAGTTATATAAAGGAATTACCAAATCAGTGAACAATACATTACCCATAATTCAGTTCACTGACAGAGGGGCACACTTCCTATCACCCTCTGTGCTCAGAGAGAGGGGAAACTCCGTGGGTAATGGTACACAGAGCCACCTGCTGCAATCTGTTCACTGTGCTGAAGCACCACTGAATCCTGAACCCTTCCTCTCACCGAACTCACCTGTTCCTACATGGATCTGGAACTGTCATGCTTTGTCACACTGAAAACAACAGCCCAAAGGAAGGAAAAATGCATTTAAAAGACTCTCTTTCCATCTGTCCCATAAGCTCACAGTCTTCAGTGTGTGGTGCGTGCTGATCAGAGACATGAAGGAGTGATGGTTCCTCTCCATCTGTCTTTCGCCCCACTGAGCTTTCATTTTCCACTGTGATCTTTGAAAGTTGGCATCGGAGTGCTCTTTTTAAGTGGGCATCGGAGTGCTCTTCATCTAGTCTGGTCTGGTCTGGTCTGGTCTCATCTGGTCTGATCTGGTCTGGTCTGGTTTCCTCAGGCTGTCTTTGACGTGGACAAGACCAAAGGCCTGACCCTCATTGAGGTGTGGGAGGGGCTTACGCCAGATGACATCAGGGCTTGTACAGGCGCAGAGTTTGCGGTGAGTGTGTCAGGTTGGCAGAGTGTGGAACACCTCTCCTGGGTGGTGATGATCACTGCAGGCGGAAAAGCACATTCTGACACTGAACTGTGGAAAGGGCCCACTGCTGCTCATCCATGCTGCCTGTTGGAGTTAAAATGAACCTCAGTATATAGGCCTGTTATCATTGTGAACAAATGCATTTTTAATTATACATTATTTTCCTTTTCTGTTTTTGTCATTGCCAAACAGGTGTCTCCAAACCTCCGGCCAATGCAGCAAATATAAAATTCAGAGGCCCAAAATAGCACAGGGAAGAGACGCTGGCCTCACAGGCCGAGCCATCTTCATAAAAATGCCCCTGTTTATGTTGTCATACGCACAAAAATGGAAGAATCCAGATGGACGAATCCTGGACCCATGAACATGAGGAACATCAGGCACTTGATGTATTTGCCTAAAGAACAGATCCACAAATATCAGGATTATGTTTTACTGTGCTGCATTGAAACAATATTTTATTCTGATTATGTTTCACAGTTCATTCATTTGTGTTTACTTAGAAAAATTACATTACATTACATTACATTACATGCATTGAGCAGATGCTCTTATCTCTTGGAAGCTCTCATATTTTATGTTTTACTGAAACTTAGAAGAAAGATGACAGACATATCTGTACAGCCATTTCCACAGCTGTGGCACAAAGTCCATACATCACTTCAGCATCTTTTCTGTGTGTATAAAAAGGGCCAGATGAACCTGCTTCTACCTCTAAAGTGTTTAGCTGAATATGGAATATTAGTGTGATTTTGGCACGATGACCATCACTGTGTAACTGAATGTAAAACTACCCACAGGCTGTTTGAAATGGGGCCAAAGGTGAGGACTGTTTGTGAGGGCAGAGTTACATCACAGAAGGGCTAATCTTTTCTGCGTGTGAAATGGGGTTCTGGCCAGGGGACTATGCAGCACGAACTGAGCTCTGGGATGTGATTGTAGCCATATGGCGTCCTATAAATGTGAACATAAATAAATGAAGGAATTGCAATTTATCAGCCTGTCTGTGGATGTCATTTCCTGACAGACACAGCAGCAAGGGGGTGATCGCTGCGGGGGGGTGGTGATGGCTGAGGGGGGGGGGGGGGGGTGATCGCTGCGGGGGGGTGGTGATGGCTGAGGGGGGGGGGATGATCGCTGCGGGGGGGTGGTGATGGCTGAGGGGGGGGATGATGGCGGGGGGGGGGGGGGGGATGATGGCTGAAGGGGGGGGGGGGGGTGATGGCTGGGGGGGGGGGGTGAGGATATTATAGGTATTCTCAGCTTGAATTTAATTAATTCATCATTGCATGGCAAAGAATATGTCACTTTGAACTAATATATTCAACAATGTCCATATGTACAATCACACCATTTGATAGAAAATGCTGGAAATCTGAAAAAACTGAAGGCACATCAAGGAAGCTAAAAGTTGAGAATCAATGATACTCATGCTTCAAGGGCAAACTGTTTCATACCAAAAAGGGCTCATGTTACACCACTCTTGGTCTCGCTCCACTGGCTTCCTGTAGCTGCCTGCATCATGTTCAAGGCCTTGATGCTCGCATACAGGGTGACCAACAAAACTGCAACCTACCTACCTGAACTCACTGCTGCAACCGCTACGCTCTGCCACCAAACGGCGCCTGGTGGTCCCGTCGCTTCATGGCGTAAAATCACTATCCAGGACTTTCTCCGCCGTTGTCCCCCGATGGTGGTATGAACTTCTACACTTCATCGGTTCTGCCGAGTGCTCTTCTGTCTTCAAGAAACATCTGCTGACACAGCTCTTCCGCTCTCACCTGTGCAGCTGAAACACTACCCCCTAAAGGAGCTTCTCATGTTTCAAAACACTCGCCTATAAAATAAAATTATTAAAAAATGTCATCTAATGGTTTAATGCACTCATTAGCTTCACCTGCTAGCTTGTACCTTGCCTAGCCAACCTTTGAAACCTGGTCATACAGTGCTTCTTATATTGTTAACTCTGTATGGTTTTTCGCTTGTGTTGTATTGTACCTCCCTTGTAAGTCACTTTGGATAAAAGTGTCTGGAAAGGAGTGCTGGGGTTACAATATAATTCATACATACATACGAAACCAAACAGCAGTACAATAAGGAAACACAGAGACAGCGACAGTCTTAATCTGAGGGGAAATCTATGTAATATATTATTCACAATTCAACATTCTCAAAGCCTACTACAGGTAATAAAATGGAAAAATGCCTGGAAATCTATGTAATATATTATTCACAATTCAACATTCTCAAAGCCTACTACAGGTAATAAAATGAAAAAATGGGGTGGGGGGGGGGCTTCCCACAGCTCTCTGACCCATTGAGCTGAATTAGCTTTAGTGTCAGTGTTTTGCAGTGGGATTCTGCACCTCTACAGTCAGGCAGTGGCTCTTTCTGCCTGCAGGCTTTACCACTCTCTGCTTTACTGCACCTGTTTCATGCTGAATTCTCCAGAGCTCAATCCTTTCCTGAAACATTCCTTTGAACATTTGTTTGTTGAAGATAGATTGTGGTTGTAGTGGGTAGCAGTTGTGAATAAGGCTGGTTTTGGGGTGTATCGGGGTGTGTCCACAGGGACCTGCCGGGCATGATGGGTAAGAGCACAGAAACCAGGCGCCGGTGGCGCCGGGATCATCGCGGTTGACTCTGTGGAGCTGGGCGATGTCATCAGCGCAGTCATCACTCTGAACTAGCTGCTGGATGAGGAGTGCAGTGCCGCCGGGATGAGGAGGGCAGTGCCGCCGGGATGAGGAGGGCAGTGCCGCCGGCAGGGGCTGCTCTTGTCATGTGTGACGCATGGTGCGTACAGCGCAGGCGTGAGGGTGATCTCCACAGAGAGAGGGGCGCGATGCACTCACTGAAACCTTCTCTGAGCTTTTGCTGCTACATCCCAAAAGCTACAGAGCTACAAAAACTACACACAGAGCTACAACACTACCAAATCTAAAAGCTACAGAACTATAAAACTCAAGAATAAAGGCTCAGCGGGCAGAAGAATCATGGGGGGGGGCTTAACAACAGCACCACTTCCTGCCTCCCTCTGTCACTCAAAGCACTTGCAGTGGGTGACAGTTATGCAAAAAAAAGGCTGTGCTGCAGTTCTGCTTTCCACCTGAGGGGAGCAGTATTTCTCTCTATATGTCTTGCTTTGTCTGTCCATTGAATTCAGACAACCCCATCTTCACAGTCCTGAATTCCAAAGATGCTGGAGCTCTGTGGAATGAGGACAGAATAACAGTCAGCATTTCCGTGGTGATCTGCTTCGGCTGCTGCTGTTGCTGTCTGTGAGGTACACAGGGACAATGACTGGGACCTCTCACTCATGTCTGTTTGTTAGGGAAACGCATGGTTTTAGCACGCTGTACTCAGCATTCACACAGCGTATCAGCTAGTTTATTATTCCTGAAAATCTGTGTGCATATTTGTGTACTGTGCAAATGAACGTCTTTTAAAGAGTGGTGTCAAGATTAGTCACGTAAAATGTCCATCGCAAGATCTTCCTTCTAAGATCTCCTAGGTTTGAAGAGTCATCAGCGTTCCGGCCATAATAACAATGGATAAAATACACACACACACACACACACACACACACACACACACACACACACACACACACACACACACACACACACACACACACACACATAACACACACACACACACACACACACACACTCACACTTTTTCACCCCTGCATTGACAGCAAAATGAGGTCTAACAACATCTGTAATTCTGTAATTCATGCTCACAGCTGCATGGTAGTTTGTCGCCCCCTTGAGTTTATCAAAGGCATAGCTATTTTGCACAAATAGGAGTAACACCAGCAGAGTAACCATTACCCTCCAAAGCTAATGCTAATGCTAATGCTTCAAACTTTCAGACCTGAGAAACAGGTACACCAACACACAAACCCTGGCAGTTTTGTATCCATTCATTTCTCTGTAAACATTTTAACATGTCACTTCTCAGCCCACCCTGTATCTTGCGGTGATAATCGCATTTCGAGATGAAGAGTTACGCTGCAGACGTGATGCGGGAAAGCTGCAGTTCAGCAGGGCAGTGACAGGAGGCCCAGAGCGTGCCACATAAACCCCACAGCTTTGGCATTACACAGGAAGAACCATTACATGCCTGTCACATACCTATTTCACTCATGCTCACATATCTAGAGCTGTTTTCTTACAGCAAGAGGCTTGGTTATTTTGGAACAATAGAGGAAAAATCATCTTTTGTTCTTTTGTGATATCTGTTTCCTCATGGACAGATAACATTCACAGAGATCAGTGAGAGGGTCAGAGGGTCAGTGAGTTAAATGAGAACCTGCCTGTGCCAAGAATCTTCAGAAACATGAAACCCTGTTTACTTTGATTCGAAATAAGAAACTGCTGAACTCCTGTAATGAAGCACCTCTTCTGGGATGTGATTTGTTTCCAGAAACAATATTTCTGTACTTTTTTTTATAGTCTGATAAAAATAGTTTGGGCTGAGTTGACGTAAATGTTTAATTCATTATATTGTTTGTCTTTTCCTGACACAGTATGTTCCAAAAATGATTTTGAAACAAATATTTCAGCAGAATATTTCACAATTCTGTCCTCTTCTGGTGTCTGATTGCAGGTGTCCTAAGAGAGTGAGAGCACGTCCTGGTCAAACAGAACAACAAACACAGTATGGCCACCACAATCTGTCTGTCTGTCCGTCCTACTGTCTGTCTGTCTGTCTGTCTGCCTGTCCGTCCTACTGTCTGTCTGTCTGTCTGTCCGTCTGTCTGTCTGTCCGTCCTACTGTCTGCCTGTCCGTCCTACTGTCTGTCTGTCTGTCCGTCCTACTGTCTGCCTGTCCGTCCTACTGTCTGTCTGTCTGTCCGTCCTACTGTCTGCCTGTCCGTCCTACTGTCTGTCTGTCTGTCCGTCCTACTGTCTGTCTGTCTGTCTGTCCGTCCTACTGTCTGTCTGTCTGTCTGTCTGTCCTACTGTCTGTCTGTCTGTCTGTCTGTCTGCCTGTCCGTCCTACTGTCTGTCTGTCTGTCCGTCCTACTGTCTGTCTGTCTGTCTGTCTGTCTGCCTGTCCGTCCTACTGTCTGTCTGTCTGTCCGTCCTACTGTCTGTCTGTCTGTCTGTCCTACTGTCTGTCTGTCTGTCTGTCTGTCTGTCCTACTGTCTGTCTGTTTGTCTGTCTGCCTGTCTACATCACATCACATTACATTACATGCATTTAGCAGACACTTTTATCCAGAGCAACTTGCAGCACATAAGAACATAAGTGTATCCATTCAAACTGAAAGAGCAACAGTGTCAGACCAGGCTAACAAAACTCCCAGACCAGTGAGTGTGAACATAATACTATTTTGCTCTACCACAAGTTAACTTGTGCAGCCTAAGCAACGGAAGCCAAGTACACTACATCACAATACCACACTTTTATTTTATAAAATAAACATCAACAAATAAATGATCTATCTATCTATCAATACAAAGATTTTACCTCAACGTCTATAAAAATCTATAGGAAGTGGAAGTGGTGGGGGAGCAGGGGACAGGCCTGATTGGTTTGATCATGGAGTGGAAATGCAGAGCTGCCCCTGAGGCTTCCACAGTCCTGACTGTGTGAAAGCAGAACCATCAGAGGAAATGCCTGCAAAGGTCAAAGGTCAGCCTCCGTTTTTATAGGTGGAAAAAACACAGAATGTGGAAATGCCGTGCTGGGGGGCACTCTCTTGCTTCCACACGCTCTTGCGAGAGGACAGGAGGTCAGAGTCTCCGCGCCCTGAGGAAACTCGAAGCTCCCCCCAGGAAATGCCACAGCTCAGAGCGGGAAGCCACGTGGCTCCAGCCATGTGATTGATTGCTCTGGCCTGAATATATCCTGCGTCTCTCTGCACCTCCCAGGGATGCACGCCCCTGTCTGCATGCTGGCAATGAAGGTAAGGCCATGAGCACTCTGTCCTGCATGCAGCTGTTTCTGATCCGCCGCTGACGCTGGGGCACAGTGTAGCAGACACATGTGCAGCACAGTCATGTGCTTGCTGGTGTCGGCCGCTCACGCTGTCTGTTATTTTAGTGTGAAATTTGCGTGTGGCTCCTTGACTGGATGGTGGGTCGTGGCGACAGAATGATATGATGATGTTAGAGTCTGCTGAGCTGCAACGCTCCTCAGAAAACAGCCTTTCTCTTTCAGCAGCAGCGGATCAGGCTCTGCTTGGCTGCTGTAACTGTGCCTCCGGATGTTTGTGCGGAGTGATGCCTGCACTCATTCCTGACACACACCCTGCATGAGTAGTTTCGCATGTCCAGTGACACATGCACAGAAACAGGAGCTAGGAGGTTGCAGGATCAAGTCCTGGGCATGACATCATTGTGTCAGGTCAATCTTTGAGACAGAAGCACAGTTAAGCTGAGTTGCTTTGGTAGTAATGTGTAAAATGTTACTATGCAAATAAATTATGGGTAATAATAACTCTTCTGTGATTGGTGGATCCCTCAGCCCTCAGCCTGTTTTTTCTGCTCAGGTGTGGCTTGCTGCTGCTCTTTCCGCTCTCCTCTCGGTTGCCAGGTCAGTCAATCCCTCCGCACAGCGCAAACACAGACAGAACTCTGTCACATACAGCCTGTGAAAGGACTGTGTGATGCTAATCAGCACAAGCTTCTTTTACATCTTCTCAGTTTTGAGAGCAGGAAAGGAAAAATTGTAACCTGAGAGAGCTACTCTTATTAATATCAAAGTGAATTATCAGCTATTGATATGAAAGTCCACTGGCTCTGATACAAACATCCAGACCTGGACTGGCACGGTAATGTGGGGTTAGGGTTAGGGTTTCGGGGTTAGGGATTTGGTCAGGGAGGGGGCTGCTCTGACCTGAGGACTGATTCCCAGCAGAGGAGTGTAAGGCACACAGGGCCCCCTGGACAAGCATTCACCAGGCAAATATATTTGGAATATAATGATGATTATTAGCAGCTGTTGTAGCTCATACATGTGCTGAATATGAGTATGAATGTAGGATATGAACATGTGTGAACTTGTCCTGCTGTCCTGCTCTGTGCAGCGGAGAGCGGCCGGTGGACTGTCGATGGGGTCCCTATGGAGACTGGTCAGAGTGCGACGGATGCTCTAAGACACAGGTACACCAGTACATATAGGGTTCAAAGCCCAGCCCTGAAAAACAGGCACACCAGTACACAAACAGTGTGAATACTGTGTGAGTGCAGTGTGTGAATGCAGTGTGTGGGTGCAGTGTGTGAGTGCAGTGTGTGAATGCAGTGTGTGGGTGCAGTGTGTGGGTGCAGTGTGTGAATGCAGTGTGTGGGTGCAGTGTGTGAATGCAGTGTGTGAGTGCAGTGTGTGGGTGCAGTGTGTGAATGCAGTGTGTGGGTACAGTGTGTGGGTGCAGTGTGTGAATGCAGTGTGTGAGTGCAGTGTGTGGGTGCAGTGTGTGAGTGCAGTGTGTGGGTACAGTGTGTGAATGCAGTGTGTGAGTGCAGTGTGTGGGTGCAGTGTGTGAGTGCAGTGTGTGCAGATGTTGTTTGCTGTTAGCAGAAGAATGTTTCTGGATAGCACTGATGCTGCAGCCCCGCCCCTGTTTTTGGGAAATATTGCAGACACGGACTCGCCCGGTGCAGGTGTTCGCCCAGTTTGGGGGACTCCCCTGTTCAGGGGAGCCGGCTCAGACACGAGGGTGTGTCCCCACCAGAGGATGTCCCCTAGATGCAGGCTGTGGAGACAGGTTTCGCTGCTTCTCAGGTACTGATGGAAACACACACACACACACACACGCACGTAGCGCTCCCGCACTTGCAGCACCAGATTTTTCTAAGATCTTCAAATTAGAAGTAGACACAAGTGCTGGTGAAGCAGGTGCTGTTCTGTTGCAAGAGGATTCTCAGGGCATAGATCATCCGATCTGTTATTTTTCCAAGAAATTCAATAAATACCAGTCTCATTACAGCACCATCGAAAAAGAAGCCTTAGCCCTTATGCTCGCACTCCAACACTTCGAAGTATACGTCAGTTCCAGCTCGTTACCCCTTATCGTGTTCACCGATCACAGCCCATTCATATTTCTGTCACAAATGAAAAATGCGAATCAACGACTACAGATGTGCGGCGACGGGATTGGCTCCGGAAGCTCCCCTCTGCCCATTGGCTCCTGGAGGCGGCGGGAGTTTCAAAAGAGCCGGCGTGCGGTGACGAAGGGGGAGAGACCCGGCGATAGGGAAGCGAGCGCACCTCCGTAACCTCCTTATCCGTAGTTTCGTTTTGTGGTAGCCTGTGTGTTTAGCATTTCTCGGTGTTTTCGTGACGGTCCGATTGTTCGGTGTGGTTGTGTTCCCTGTATATATTCGCATTGTTTGTATATTCACCCGGGGAATAGTAAGGGTGAGCTGCCTTTCTTTTGTTGTTGTTGTTTTGGTTATCTTTTTCTCCTGTTTTTTGAGTAGTTAGGGAGTCAGGGTGAGCCTTTGTCTTTTTTGGTTGTCTTTTTTTGCCTAGGATAGCTTTAACGGGTTTCCTAGGTAATTTCGTTTTGTTTATTATTTTGGTCTGGGCGCATCCCGCAGCTTTTCCTCCCCCGTTTTTTTTGGGTTACGGGAATAAAACCTCAAATTTTTGCCTGAACTAGTCTGGTACTCAGTTGTTGGTCACCAGTATTAACTATTTATGTTGTGCCCTAGCGCCCCTAGACCGGGGACGTAACACACACACACACACACACACACCACACACATATGCTTGTATCTGAGGTGTGTGTGTGTTGCAGGTCAGTGCATCAATGCGGCGCTGGTGTGTAACGGAGATCAGGACTGTGAGGAGGACGGCTTTGATGAGCAGAAGTGTGAGGAGTCCAGCAGCACCAACGTGTGTGACGACCACAGAGTCCCACCCAACATAGAGCTGACCGGCCTAGGGTACTCACACACACACACGCTTTTGAATGACTGTATGACCAATGTAGCTGAGTTAGTATTCACGCTGGCTGGCTGTTTGAAAAAGATTAATAAGACTGGCTGAGCGTATGTCTCCACAGCATTATGATTGGTTGAGTGTTTGTCTGTGTGACCGTATGATTGGTTGAGCCCTTTCCCCTGGGACAGCATGATTGGCTGAACGGTTGTCTCTGCAGCTTCGACGTGCTGACTGGGACGTTGAGGAGTGCAGTGATCAACACTAAGAGCTTTGGCGGTCAGTGCAGGAAGGTGTTCAGCGGAGACCACAGGACCTTCTACAGACTGCCTCACAGCCTGCTGAGATACAGCTTCCAGGTGAGCCCACCTTTCCAGGACGCTACAGGGCACACTACTGCTCCAGTCTCCGCACCGATGCAGGGTTCTCTCTCCCGGCCTCCGTCTGAGCCTCATGGCTGATTCCCCCTGTTATTTCACTGTGCTACAGCGCTCTCTGGGGTCCGACCCATTTACATTGCAGTGCATTATTGTCCTTTAGCAGACGCTTTTATCCAGAGTGACTTATGTGGGTTAGAGTTTTAACCATCCATACAGCTGGATATTTACAGTGTGTTCAGTGCCCTGTCCAGGGGTACAACAGTAGAATTGAACCAGCAACCTTTTGTTTATGAGCCCTGCTCCTTACCAGCACAGCACTGCCGTGTCGGAGCTCCGCTGTGCTCTCCAGCGGGGCTCAGTGACGTCTGTATCTGCTCTCTGCAGGTCACAGTGGACGACGACTTCAGCGATGACTTCTACAACAGCTCCTGGTCCTACATGAAACACACTGAAAACAAAGAGCACTTCAAAGGGGGACACAATTACCGCACCTTTCATAACCAGCTGACCAGTGAAAAGGTGAGTTCTGGGCTTCTCAGATCTGTTCTGAGATACTCTGAGCGTTAGATTCACTCCTCTGTGTTAGCATGTTACGGGTGGCCCCATGCTGGAACTTCCGGTGCTGCTACAGGTGGCTGCCCGTCGCGACTGCTCCGATCCGGTTGTATTGTTTGGTCTATCTGTTTTTAGCTTTTTTTCTCAAATTTCCATCGGGATTAATAAAGTGTTTCTTATTCTTATTCTTATTCTTATGTCTGCAGACCTGCAGGGTGAGAGTCATGACAGGGTTAGCGTGCAGGGTGTGAGAGGGTTAGTGTGTGAGAGGGTTAGGGTGCAGGGTGTGACAGGGTTAGGGTGTGAGAGGGTTAGGGTGTGAGAGGGTTAGTGTGTGAGAGGGTTAGGGTGCAGGGTGTGACAGGGTTAGGGTGTGAGAGGGTTAGGGTGTGAGAGGGTTAGTGTGTGAGAGGGTTAGGGTGCAGGGTGTGACAGGGTTTGGATCTGTCCTCTCAGGCCTACAGGCTGCTGATCCTCAGGAGAGGGGTGGAGGTGGCACAGTTCCAGAATAGTCCTCCAGAGTACCTGTCGCTGTCGGAGGAGTTCTGGAAGGCGCTGTCCGCTCTCCCGGTCACGTACGACTCCGCTGCCTACCGCTCACTCATCAAGAAGTACGGCACCCACTTCCTGTCTGAGGGGTCGCTAGGGGGGCAGTATGAGGCCCTGCTGGAGTTCGAGGCGGAATCTATGAGTGAAACAAGTAAGTGCCCATATTCAGCATGAACCACCCCTGTCCTCCACCGCAGGCCCTTAATCTGTATCCTTATATAAATATGTCATTTATCCAACCCCAAAACCTTTAAACAGAAGTGATTGGAAACTCAGGGACGATGGTATTCATTATTATAAGATATCCTTTAATATGAATCAGTACAATGGTTTTGTATCCTGCCTTTCTCATGAAGGTTTGACTCATATCGACTACCAAAAATGTGTGACCAAAGTCAAACGTATACTGTTCTGGAAAAAGACGAAGACGACTTGTGACAAACTGCTTCAGGATCTCAAGGACAGCAAAGGTATGATATCCTCACGTGTACCTGAGAAACAGGCCATAAATGTATATGCAAATATGAATATATATACCACAACTGAACATGTGTGCTGCTGGCCAGACCTCTATACTCACACTCTTCTGTTGTTCATTTAACCCTTTCGCGCATATGATCACACCGATGTGATTAGTCATTTAGCGTGTACGGTAAAACCGGTGGGATTAGAACACTAGTTTGGAAAAATTCTAGCTAATTTTAGTTTTGAGGAAACAGCGATTTAATGTTAAAAAACATAGCAAATGCAGTGGTGAAAACTATGAGAAGCTTAATAACGCTAATGAAAACATAAACCATGTAACGTAACACGCGCGCTACATAGCATAAAATAAATTGCGTGCAAAAGGGTTAAATCAGATGCTGACAGTGTGGGTCAGATTATCCCAGACCAGCAGCCCACTCCATTCACTTCAGTGTGTCCTATGTAGCATAATAACCCCTCTGTGCAAGTCCTGTGAATGCCCTGTCCTGTGAATGCTCTCTCCTGTGAATTTCCTGTCCTGTGAATGCTCTCTCCTGTGAATTCCCTGTCCTGTGAATGCTCTCTCCTGTGAATGCCCAGTCCTGTGAATGGCCAGTCCTGTGAATGCTCTCTCCTGTGAATGCCCAGTCCTGTGAATGCTCTCTCCTGTGAATGCCTGATGCCGTCTGTGCAGGATCCAGCAGCAGCAGGGCCCCGGTGAAGACGGATGTTATTGGAGGAGACCCCGCGTACGTTGCTGGCCTGAGCTCCCTGGATGTGGAAAATCCCACTGCAAACAACGACATGTTCTCCAAATGGGCGGGGTCTGTGAAAAACTTCCCCCGTGTCATCAAACAGAAGGTGGGTGGGGCTTCTGAACCGAGCAGGGAGAGCAGAGCAGAGCAGAACAGGGAGAGCAGAGCAGGGAGAGCAGGGAGAGCAGAGCAGAACAGGGAGAGCAGAGCAGGGAGAGCAGAGCAGAGCAGGGAGAGCAGAGCAGAGCAGAGCAGAGCAGGGGGAGCAGAGCAGGGAGAGCAGAGCAGAACAGGGGGAGCAGAGCAGAGCAGAGCAGGGAGAGCAGAGCAGGGAGAGCAGAACAGGGGGAGCAGAGCAGAGCAGAGCAGGGAGAGCAGAGCAGGGAGAGCAGAGCAGAGCACAGAGAGCAGAGCAGAGCAGAGCAGAGCAGAGCAGAGCAGAGCAGGGAGAGCAGAGCAGGGAGAGCAGGGAGAGCAGAGCAGAGCAGGGAGAGCAGAGCAGGGAGAGCAGAGCAGAGCAGGGAGAGCAGAGCAGAGCAGAGCAGAGCAGAGCAGGGAGAGCA
>NC_050587.1:41267500-41312500 GCF_013368585.1 Megalops cyprinoides | reverse complement strand
GGTCCCCATCTCCAAGTAACACAAAGTGCCAAGCGAGTACGACCCCCGTTACCCCCCCCCCCCCACACACACACATACACACACACACACACACTCACACTCACAGACACACACACACACACACTCTCACACACACACACACACACACACACACATAAACACACATAAAAGATGTTATAATAGACTCATATCTTACAAAATCTTACAAATCTTTCAAGTTTATTCATTTCTGTTTTTTCTTGATTCCCAGTGCCGACAGCACCAGCGGAGGGCCCAGGCGTGCAGTGCAGGCCGTGGGAGAAGCGGGTGAAGGACCACTGTGTGTGCAGGATGCCCTATGAGTGCGGGTGAGTGTGTGTGTGTGTGTGTGTGTGGGTGAGTGTGTGTGTGTGTGTGTGTGTGTGTGTGTACGAGTGTCGGTGAGTGAGCTGATTGGCTGAGTGTGCTGGCTTTGTGAGCTGATTGGCTGTGTGTGCCGGGTTTGTGAGCTGATTGGCTGTGTGTGCTGGCTTTGTGAGCTGATTGGCTGTGTGTGCCGGGTTTGTGAGCTGATTGGCTGTGTGTGCTGGCTTTGTGAGCTGATTGGCTGTGTGTGTTGGGTTTGTGAGCTGATTGGCTTTGTGTGTCGGGTTTGTGAGCTGATTGGCTGTGTGTGCTGGCATTGTGAGCTGATTGGCTGTGTGTGCCGGGTTTGTGAGCTGATTGGCTGTGTGTGCTGGCTTTGTGAGCTGATTGGCTGTGTGTGCTGGCTTTGTGAGCTGATTGGCTGTGTGTGTTGGGTTTGTGAGCTGATTGGCTTTGTGTGTCGGGTTTGTGAGCTGATTGGCTGTGTGTGCTGGCATTGTGAGCTGATTGGCTGTGTGTGCTGGCTTTGTGAGCTGATTGGCTGTGTGTGCTGGCTTTGTGAGCTGATTGGCTGTGTGTGTTGGCTTTGTGAGCTGATTGGCTGTGTGTGTGAGGTTTGTCAGCTGATTGGCTGAGTGTGCCGGGTTTGTGAGCTGATTGGCTGAGTGTGCCGGGTTTGTGAGCTGATTGGCTGTGTGTGCCGGGTTTGTGAGCTGATTGGCTGTGTGTGCCGGGTTTGTGAGCTGATTGGCTGTGTGTGCTGGCTTTGTGAGCTGATTGGCTGTGTGTGTCGGGTTTGTGAGCTGATTGGCTGTGTGTGTGAGGTTTGTCAGCTGATTGGCTGAGTGTGCCGGTTTTGTGAGCTGATTGGCTGTGTGTGTCGGGTTTGTGAGCTGATTGGCTGTGTGTGTCGGGTTTGTGAGCTGATTGGCTGTGTGTGCTGGCATTGGCAGCTCGTCCCTCGAGGTGTGCGTGATGGACAGCGAGCGTGGTCGTGCGGTCAGACTGAGCGCGTGCAAAGTCCATGCCTTGAAGTGCCTGGGGCGGAGTTACACCATGACTGAGGATAGCGCCTGTGATTGGCCGAGGCACGAGGCCACACCCTGCACAGCCTGTCAGCTGTGGGAGAAGTGTGACGGTAAGTTGAGCTCCCCCTACTGGTCCCTGTGGTTTTCACGCCTGCCCTGGCACTCCTTGTGTTTTATTTTAAACTGAGCCTGTCCATGGATTCAACCTCCCACCCTTGTATCTGTGATAACTATCTACAGTACCTCTACGGACACCGTACATTACAGTACATTACCTCATTTAGCAGACGCTCTTACCCAGATCGACGCTTATCGCAAAGTTATTACAAGAGGTCAGTAAGATACACAGTTAAGCACTAATCTAGTGTAGAGTGCCTTTTTTTAAATAATGAAAATCACAATCGATAGGATAGATAGACATGGATTGGGAGGGAGGTAGGCTAGAGATACAGCTTGAAAAGATGAGTTTTAAGTTTTTTCTTGAAGGCATCCAGGGAGTCTGTCCTCCATACTCCCTGTTGTCAGTACTGGGAAGAGGCGGGTTAGAGAGATGCTGCCCTTGTATTTTGGGACACAGAGGTGACCCGAGGTAGCAGAGTGCAGCACTGTAGCCCTCCAGGACCAGGGTAGAGTAGCCCTGCAGGCGCTGCGGCCCTCCAGGACCAGGGTAGAGTAGCCCTGCAGGCGCTGCGGCCCTCCAGGACCAGGGTAGAGTAGCCCTGCAGGCGCTGCGGCCCTCCAGGACCAGGGTAGAGTAGCCCTGCAGGCGCCGTGGCCCTGCAGGACCAGGGTAGAGTAGCCCTGCAGGCGCTGCGGCCCTCCAGGACCAGGGTAGAGTAGCCCTGCAGGCGCTGCGGCCCTCCAGGGCCAGGGTAGAGTAGCCCTGCAGGGGTAGAGTAGCCCTGCAGGCGCTGCGGCCCTCCAGGACCAGGGTAGAGTAGCCCTGCAGGCGCTGCGGCCCTCCAGGACCAGGGTAGAGTAGCCCTGCAGGCGCTGTGGCCCTCCAGGGCCAGGGTAGAGTAGCCCTGCAGGCGCTGTGGCCCTCCAGGCTGACGTGTTTGTTCCCGCCTCTTGTTTTCTTCCCCGCAGAGCGGACACGCGTGTGCGTGTGCAGGGAGCAGGGAGAATGCATCGAGCCCGGTGCCCTCCTGTGTGCCAAGCCTGGGGAGGGCGCCATCGCCGTGACGATGACAGAGTGTGAGGCGGGGCTCCGGAGGTGCAGGGGGGCCCACATCTCCATCCTGTCCCTTCAACCCTGTCCTGAGTAAATACCCCTCCCCACAGTAAATACCCCTGTCCTGACTAAATACCCCTGCCCTGATAAATACCTCTGCCTGCAGTAAATACCCCTGACTGGAGGAAATAACCCTGTCCTGAGTAAATACCCCTGTCCTCAGTAAATGCCCCTGACTGGAGTAAATACCCCTGTCCTGAGTAAATACCCCTGACTGGAGTAAATACCCCTGACCGGACTAAATACCCCTGTCCTGAGTAAATACCCCTGCCTGCAGTAAATACCCCTGACTGGAGTAAATACCCCTCTTTCTGCACTGCTTTTTAATGTACATAGAGAATATACCAGTCACGCTCTCAGGTAAAAAAGGCTTTTCAGCAGAAGTGTAACAGACAGAGGGCCAGTGTGCACACTCATGGGCCAGTGTGCACACTCATGGGCCAGCGTGCACACTCATGGGCCAGCGTGCACACTCATGGGCCAGCGTGCACACTCATGGGCCAGCGTGCACACTCATGGCAGAAGGAACAGCAGCAGTTCTCATTAGACTGTAACATAGTGTTATAGTTTATCATAAGTTTATACGCTATGATTTATACTATAATTATAGTAAATTTTATGATTATTTTGTTTTAATCACTGTCATTTGGGTTGTCTATCAAGCCTCAAAGTTTACGTTAAAATTGAAATCTTACATGACATAGCACACCTCATCCATTCTGCTGAGTAGAAACATCTGAAGACACAGCTCTTCCGCTCTCACCTGAGCACCTGAAACACTTCCCCCTAAAGGAATTTCTCCTGTCTCAAACTGTCTCTTACTAAACTAAAATAAAAATATTTTTAAAAAATGTATTCTAAAGGTTTAATGCACACGTTAGCTTTAGCTGCCAGTTTGTACCTTGCCTGGCCAACCTTTGGAGCTTTGTCACGCAGCATTTCTAATGTTGTTGACTCTGTATGGTTATTCGCTTGTGTTGTACTGTACCTCACTTGTAAGTCGCTTTGGATAAAAGCATCTGCCACATGAATAAATGTAAATGAAATAAGGTCTCTGTCCTCATTAATACAACCTCCCCAGCAAACCATAGCCCCCATACAGAGTCAGGGTCAGGCAAACTGGCGAGAAACTTGGGATGAATCCCAGCAGAGACATGGAGAGCAGCGAGAGCTTCTGCTGTGGTGTGTAAATGTGTAAATGTGCTGGGAGTGAGGAAGGGGGGGGGGGCGTGGGGTCAGGCAGAGGCTGCCTCAGTCCGAGTGAACACTCCACACGCCCAGAGGGGAGGCTGAACCGCAGTTTATGGAGCCCTCTGCGAAGTTCTGCCAAAAGCACAGGATTTACAAACAGGATGTGGTGTGCGGCTACAAGGGTTCCTCCCACAAAAGAATGCAGAATGAAAATGCCACAGCTGCTGAGTGAAACTCATTAACACAGAATGAAAGACCACAGAATGCAGAACTTTAATTAAAATGTAAAAATAAAACAACCATGGTACATAAGAAGTTTTCCAGCTTGTGCTGAAGGAGACTGAGACTATTGATTGTAGATTCAGAGATAACACACAAGCTGCAACATACCGTAAAACTTCCAATAACAGCTGAGTCTCCAATAAACGCAGGCCTCTTATAATCGCCGGTATGCGCGACCTTTTCAGTAAAATAACCGCCTGCCTCAAATAAACGCCGGGGAAAATTAAATTTATTTTTCGTGACTATAAAATGAAAGAGCAGTGGGTTAAAATGCTTACAGTAGTCCTATTTATTTTTTGTGGCTAAAAAACAAAATAACACAAACAAATATTTTTTTTTACATTAGGCTAAATGAGCTTGTTTTGGTGAATTCAATTTGCCTTATGTGTGTTCATCTGTTCACGAATTAGAACAAACATAAAAAACAAAACAAGCTGTCTTTCGGATCATGGTAGCCTAAACTCACAGTGATACTGCTATTCTTACAGACTGTGCTCTCCCATCATAGGTTGCAATGACTATGTTCAACTTACTTTATTAGTGATTCCTGTTTGAGTTGCTACCAAAGAGCGTTGTATAATGTTTGTTAAGTAGGCTACTTGGGAAAAAAACATGGTGAATTTTCCTGGTCAGTTCAGCTACCAATAACTTGCAGAAGACTGAAGGCCGGTAAAGTTAAGTAATTAAAGCAAATAAAGGCCTCTGCGTTTACTGGAAGTTTTACGGTAAGCAACAAGAATAGAGTGAGAAGGGAAAAGATTTTGTATGCAACACTACAGCAGTGAGCCCACAGCAAAGCTTCATATGAGATATATTCAAAACTGCTCTTCAGTTATTACCCATGGCCCTCACAGCATGGATCCGATTGGTCAGTGATATGATTAAGAATCAGGTCAGGCACGTGCATGGGAAAGTGCCCGTTTTTTCGGTTAGTGTGTTTCTCTGGGTGCGTTTTGGGTTTAACACTCCCCCTCATGGGCGATTTCAAACTGAAGCCTGGCGCACTTCATGGCCGCTGTGAAGCACAGGTTCATGGTCTTCCTGGTGCCGGCCTTCAGCTCCAGGCAGAAGAGCTGCTGACCCCCCCTGGAGCAGTCCCGGGGCAGTTTGCACTCACATCGCTTAGACTCTGCAGGACAGGGGCACAGGAGAGCAAACATCACCCAAACTGAGGTTGGTAACGTTATGGAGCAGCAACTACACTTACACGCCGCAGTGTTCTCTGCGTATACTAACAGCAAGCAATGCATAACCACTGTGGCTACTCCTGTCACTCCTTCCACTCTAATTACTAATGATAATAATATCAATAATAATCATCATAAAAGTACCAGAGCATGTCTCCCATTCGTAGCAGGTGCCTGGTCCACACGGCTCCTGGACCTGGCTTTGATTGGACAGCCTGGCTCGGAACCGCGCCCACTCCAAGGTGGGCTCATCCACCTCACATGCTCCCTCACTCAGGAAGTAGAGCTGGTCTCCGTGGCAACGGCCAGCATGCAGGGCACAGGCCGACTTCATCACAGCGCTGCCACTTCCTGCATCCAGGACGCAAAGGTCCGCCCTGTATGGACTGCCAATCAAAAGCAGACTTTACAATCTGCTCTGTATTTTCTGCCAATCAAAAGCACATTTACACATAAAGACTAGGTTCTGCAGTCTCTCTCCCTTGTGTGTGTGTGTGTGTGTGTGTGTATGTGTGCGTGCATGTGCGTGTGTGTGTGTGTGTGTGTGTGTGTGTGTGTGTGCGTGTGTGTGCGTGTGTGTTACCTGCACTCTTCTGTAGGGATGCACACACACTGGGAGCCCTGCTTCCTCTCTCCACGCCTGCAGCTGCTATCGGGGATAAACGGCTTCTCTGTGGAGGGACACAGCAAGTTTGGGTAAAAAGCCACACCCACTGACACAGAAACGCCACTTCACCTCAACACACAAGGAAAAAAAGCCTCACCCACTGACCTGCAGAAACGCCATTTCACCTCAACACACAAGGAAAAAAAGCATTTATCACAGAGTGGCTGTGACTGTGATCCGAACAAGTCATAACGTCTCCATAACATCTCCATAACGTCGCACAAATATATCAGACCAGATACCAGACTGACCTTGAGAACATTACCGCCACGTCTCACATGCTGCCTGACCTGAGTGGAATGGGATCCTACC
The DNA here is from genome assembly GCF_013368585.1 of Megalops cyprinoides. NCBI lineage: Eukaryota > Metazoa > Chordata > Actinopteri > Elopiformes > Megalopidae > Megalops > Megalops cyprinoides. Next base: position 41,306,254 of record NC_050587.1, on the reverse strand, counting down.
ATTTTCACAGTGTATGTCGCTCGGGAGGGGCGGGTCCCAGGTCAGGCTCCTCCCACATGTGTAGAAGCGCGGGCCGGAGGGGACCATCCCCGCTGTGGCGCAGTTCAGCACGATGCCGTCGCCGATCTTGTACTCGTCCTTCCTCGGCTGCAGGGTCATGTCCGCAGGCAGATCGGGCCTGGTACACACCTTCTCTGCAGCGGGAAACACAGGTCCAGATCGGGTCAGAACCATCACCCAGGAGTCCAGACCAGGTCAGAACCATCACTCAGGGGTCCTAAATTCCTCCGTTCCTGACTGAATGGACATTAGCGCCAGGCCTTGGTTTACAGGAAATGGTTTTATTAATCTGATATTAAGTTAAAACTAAGCTCAGATCTCTTTGTTGTTTAATGTAAGCTCTGCTTTTATTCCCACAGTGCTACAAAACTAGAATTTAGACATTTCCAGCATGAAGGAAGGTGATGGGTAATTCTTAAACTGTCATATAAAACTGTTAATCACGAAAACCATCAAAAACAGGTTCAATTATCTATTTCACCATAAATTCTCTTCCCTCCTATTTCTCATGAATAACCGGTTTTTACACACTGTGCCTCTGTTTGTGCCCTAAGAGAGCCACTGTTTCCCAATCAGCGACATCATCAGCGTGTGTGAAGCGATAATCTTGCTTTCAAATAGCAAATTTACAGCAATGTCATAGTCATTTTCAGCAGTGTCAGTCATTTTCAGCAGTGTCAGTCATTTTCAGCAGTGTCAGTCATTTTCAGTAAAGTTGGATATTTTCAGCAGTGTCAGTCATTTTCGACAGTGTTGGTCATTTTTAACAGTGTCAGTCATTTTCAGTAGTGTTAGTTATTTTCAGCAGTGTTAGTCATTTTCAGCAGTGTCGGTCATTTCCAGTAGTGTTGGTTATTTTCAGCAGTGTCGGTCATTTCCAGCAACATCAAATGACTGTTATGTCTGTCCTCTGCAGACAGCACGAGGGCTGTGCTACAGTGGCCCATGTGTTTCCAGCAGCTCACGGGACATCATGAGAGAAACTCATCATGACATCGTTACCGTAGTGCCTAATCAGAGCAGTGCTGCAGAGCAAGGCTGCTGCTGTTAGCTGTCCATGTACCTATGAGGTCATCTGACCCAAGATCATGTGACCTGTTAGGCCCTGACAGAGGCAGAGCAAGGAGGCCTCTCCTTGAGCTCTGAGACTCACTGAGGCATGTCCCTGTGAACTCGCTCCACTTCCCATCCGGCAGACAGCGGAAGTACTGATACCCCTCCATCTCATAGCCGGAGTGACACACCACCTCTTCCTGATCCCCAAAATCGTAGCGCTGCTTATCCATCTGCAGAGAGAGGGAGAGCGGGAGGGAGAGAGAGGAAAGAGAGACACTTTAAAAAGACATGAAGACACGGTAGCTGTTTGCAGGTGGCCGGGGAGCCCCCCCCCTCACCCTCAGGTAGCTGTTCACAGGTGGCCTGGGTTTGCGACATGCAGGGGAGCCCGGTACCTCCTCCTGCTCCGACTCTCTCTCTAATTCATCATCACTGATGCACACGTCCTGCCTGCAGAGGAATAAGATCAGTGAGAACATGCACACACACACACACACTCACACATACACACTCACACACACCCACACTCACACTCACACACACCCACACACACTCACACATACACACTCACACACACCCACACTCACACACACACACACACACACACACACACACACACTCACACACACCCACTCACACACACACACTCACACACACACTCACACATACACACTCACACACACCCACACTCACACACACCCACACTCACACACACACACTCACACATACACACTCACACACACCCACACTCACACACACACACTCACACACACACACACACATACACACACACACTCACACACACACAGGCACACACACACACACACACTCACATTCACACACAAATCATGCATACACATACATAAACACACCCACACACATGTGTGCACAGATACTCAAGATCACACAACTAAATAATGAAAAGCACAGGTACATACAGACACTCTGCACAGTGAGTGGTTATGCATGGAGACTCTGTCAGTGTTAGACCTTCAGCAGACAGACGCTCTCACTTTTGGAAGATGGAGATATAGCACTCCTGCTCCTGCTTGCTGCTCCCAGCACAGGCCTTCCCACCTCTGAGAGGGGCGGGGTTATTGCACTCTCGAACCCGGTGCCGCCTCATGGAGGAGTCGCAGGTGCTCCAAGGCCCCCAGCAGCTCCAGCGACCGTCAACAGCCTCTGAGAAAGGGGTGAGGACATGAGTGAGGTGGGCGGGACTGTGTCTGTGAGGGGTGGGGACAAATATGATGTGGGCGGGGCTGTGTCTGTGAGGGGTGGGGACATGAGTGAGGTGGGTGGGGCTGTGTCTGCGAGAGGTGGGGCATGAGTGAGATGGGTGGGGCTGTATTTGGAGGGGTGGGAGTTAGGTGGGGTTATGTGTGAGAAGGGCAGATACAAACGTGAGAGGGGTGGGGTCAAATAAAAGAGGGGTGGTTTGATTCTCTACTGGGGCACTGCTGTGGTACCCTGGGCAAGGTATTTCACCAACAGTTCCTCTGTAAATATCCAGCAATTGTAACCTATGTAAAGTCAGTGTGGATAAGATCGTCAGCTAAATAACAGTAATGCAATGTAACATAATGGGACATTCTTTACTCTGCATCTCAGGGAGGGAAACAGGTCAGTCTGGTCCTACTCTCACTCCTGGGAGTAAAAGTGATTTATCAAGATTCCTTAGAACACTTAACAAACTTTATCATATATAAATAGGGCCACCCTCAACCACCTGGACTCGTTAGGACATCATCCCAGCCATAACAGGTTGATTTGGGCTGCAACAGGGTGAGCAGGGGTACCTGAGGTGTAGTCTGGGGCCCGCTTCTCACAGTTTGACCCGTAGGTACCAGTCTGGCACACGCACAGGCACTCCGTCCCAGACAGAACCGGGCGGCCGTTGTTGGGACAGGGGGCACACTTGCAGGAGTCGAAGGCCTCCAGGTACTCCACCAGCGCTCTTTCCAGGTGTCTCCTCTTCGTCACTGCGCAGGGAAACCCTCTGACCAGATCCAGAATGGGCAACAGCTGAGCAACGCACAGACAACGTTAGATCAACGCAGAGGCAATATTACATCAGTCCATTACCCTGATGGAACTGGTTTCAAAAGAACCTGCAACGGAAAACTAATTTATATTTCACATAAGAAACAGAAAGGGCCTTTCTAAGCTTGTCAGACCCCTACCCCATTCTCCATAATGGAAGGAATTACCTCATACTCTACAATGGTGGAGCTGATTACCTCATACTGTACTCTATGGTGGAGGGGTTGATTAACTCATAGTCTACAATGGTGGGGTTGATTACCTCATACTGTACTCTATGGTGGAGGGGTTGATTAACTCATCGTCTACGATAGTGGGGTTGATTACCTCATACTGTACTCTATGGTGGAGGGGTTGATTACCTCATACTGTACTCTATGGTGGAGGGGTTGATTAACTCATAGTCTACAATGGTGGGGTTGATTACCTCATACTGTACTCTATGGTGGAGGGGTTGATTAACTCATACTGTACTCTATGGTGGAGGGGTTGATTACCTCATACTGTACTATACAATGGTGGGGTTGATTACCTCATACTGTACTCTATGGTGGAGGGGTTGATTAACTCATAGTCTACGATGGTGGGGTTGATTACCTCATACTGTACTCTATGGTGGAGGGGTTGATTACCTCATACTGTACTCTGCGATGGTGGGGTTGAATACCTCATACTGTACTCTACGATGGTGAAGGGGTTGATTACCTCATACTGTACTCTATGGTGGAGGGGTTGATTACCTCATACTGTACTCTATGGTGGAGGGGTTGATTACCTCATACTGTACTATACGATGGTGGGGTTGATTACCTCATACTGTACTCTATGGTGGAGGGGTTGATTACCTCATAGTCTACGATGGTGGGGTTGTCTTTGGTGGACTCCATCCAGTTCTTGTAGGTGGTGCTGTCGGGAGCAGCCCCTTGCCTCTCCCAGGCCAGAGCGGCCGTGTACTCCGCCCTGCCCCCCCGCACCATGGAGATGGATCGCTCCGACGCCTTCAGGAACGAGCCTGCGGAGGCGCACAGAGGAGACGCCCACAGGTTACAGCTGAGGGTGGCGGGGTAGTGTGGAGTAGAGGTTAGAGTGCTGGACCTGAGGGTAGTGGGTTAGTGTGGAGTAGAGGTTAGAGCGCTGGACCTGAGGGTAGCAGGTTAGTGTGGAGTAGAGGTTAGAGCGCTGGACCTGAGGGTAGTGTGTTAGTGTGGAGTAGAGGTTAGAGCGCTGGACCTGAGGGTAGTGGGTTAGTGTGGAGTAGAGGTTAGAGCGCTGGACCTGAGGGTAGTGTGTTAGTGTGGAGTAGAGGTTAGAGCGCTGGATCTGAGGGTAGTGGGTTAGTGTGGAGTAGAGGTTAGAGTGCTGGACCTGAGGGTAGCGGGTTAGTGTGGAGTAGTGGTTAGAGCGCTGGACCTAAGGGTAGTGGGTTAGTGTGGAGTAGTGGTTAGAGCGCTGGACCTGAGGGTAGTGGGTTAGTGTGGAGTAGAGGTTAGAGCGCTGGACCTGAGGGTAGTGGGTTAGTGTGGAGTAGAGGTTAGAGTGCTGGACCTGAGGGTAGCGGGTTAGTGTGGAGTAGAGGTTAGAGCGCTGGACTTGAGGGTAGCGGGTTAGTGTGGAGTAGTGGTTAGAGCTCTGGACTCTGGAGCTTAACAGTCCAGTATAAAACATAAGCAGCTAACACAATATGTAAAAAGTATAATATAAATAAATACCTTCATATTTTTCAGACATCTTATTATTGTAGCATGTCCGACTGACACTTCTTGATGAAAAAAACAGCAGGAACCTCACCGAGGTTTCCGACGCGATGCAGCCACTCGACTCAGAGTCTGTGAAACCTGAACACAGGAGACACTCACAAACTCACTTTCCCATGCTGCAACAGCTCCTCATCCAATTAAAGAAGACTGGTTTACATAAACACTTTTACCTGCATCCTTCAATGGTGCAATGATCAAACAAATTTAATTTTACTGTCTGTCAAAATACAGAGAATATACTTCTGTCTTCTGTAATTGAAACACATTTAATTAGTAAACATTAATTCATTGCTGAAAATATTGCAAGACCATACACATTTAAAATGAAAAATAATCCACCGCTTGTACATGTGAAAGTGACAATATAGCTGTACGAGAGTATAGGTCAAAGATGTAAGATCTTTTGAAATTTGTTGGATAAATATTCATTGTATTTTAAAAATCATATTTTAGATATCATTTCTTGACTCCAGTACTGACCAATGCTGGCCTCAGACCTGTGATGACCTGGTTTTCGGTCAGATACTGTACTGTATGGAGTGTACTTGTGCTGTATGTTAAACAGATATTCTGCCATCAGAGCAAAACTCCATTTCACTGTATTTCTGGAGTTCGAATCCACTGCAGATTAAAGCACTCAGAAAGCCTGTAGTTTGAGTTTTCCTACCAGAGTTCTTCAGCTCCTCCCTGTCGTACTGGTAAAGCAGGTCATACACTCCACCCAGTGTCCCAGAGCCAAAATAATGGGTCCCAAAGAGCTGGAAGACCTGCCTGTAGAGGGCGTAGTTGTAATCTAGAGGCAGATCGTTCAGGAATCTCAGAAAGGGCTCCGAGAGGTAAAGGTCGGACTGCTTTGTCCTAAAGGTGGACACACCCACCACCTGGTGCACGCGGAAGAATTTGGAGTCCTGTGGGAGGAGGGAGAGTGACGGGAGAGAACCACAGGAACCTGCACAGTAAAGCAGCGAGGAGGAACATCTCAGTCGTGATGAGTGACTGCAGAAACTGATAAACAGCCGACAGTTACGAGTGAGAAGGGATAAATCACTGATGACTGAGAGCTGATAAATATCTGTGATGACTGAAGGTGTGATGAGTGAGAGGTGATGAGCAGCTGTGATGAGTGAGAGGTGATGAGTGAGGGGTGATGGGCAGCTGTGATGAGTGAGAGGTGATGAGTGTGAGGTGATGAGCAGCTGTGATGAGTAAAGTTGATGAGTGAGAGTTGAGGAATAGCTGTGATGAGTGAGAGGTGATGAGTGGCTGAGGTGAATGAGAGGTGATGAGTGAGAGGTGACGAGTGAGATGCAGGGAGGACAGACCTTCTTCTGCGAGGCTTTGACGGCGGTGCGGAAGGAAGAGGATCCCGAGGAGGTCCTGCTCGTCCTGCTGGAGAAGAGGATGGGGATCCACAGGGAGCCGGAACGGTGATCTGAGTGGGACTGGCTGGACGAGGCCTCTGATGACAGCTCCACCGGCTCACTCTGCGCTGGCTCCGCCTCCTCTCTGAAGTCCTCCAGGTACTCAACCTGCAGGGGGTGACAGTCAGCCAAGCTGGCCAGTGCCGACGCAAGAGAATCAACACTGTCCAAGCTGCCTGGCCTCATGCTGCCTACATCACATGGCTCTTTTGCAGTAATCCAAGCATCCTTTGCCAGCATGAATGGTAATTTTATGCTCTGTGGTTTAATATTGTGATGGAGCTTTATCTGAGGAGGTTCCTCTGCTCCGCGACTCATACCTTCAGATGAATGCTTATGTGTGTGTGTGCATATGTGTGTGTGTGTGTGTGTGTGTGTCTGTGTGTGTATGTGTGTGTGTGTCTGTGTGTATGTGTGTGCATATGTGTGTGTGTGTCTGTGTGTGTGTGTGTGTGTGTATGTGTGTGTGTGTGTGTGTGCGTGTGTGCGTGTACATATGTGTGTGTGTGTGCGTGTGTGTGTGTGTATGTGTGTGTGTGTCTGTGTGTGTATGTGTGTGCATATGTGTGTGTGTGCCTGTGTGTGTGTGTGTGTCTGTGTGTATGTGTGCGGATATGTGTGCGGATATGTGTGTGTGTGCCTGTGTGTGTGTGTGTGTGTGTGTGTGTGTGTGTGTGTGTGTGTGTGTGTGTGTGTGTGTACATATGTGTGTGTGTGTGTGTGTGTGTGTGCATATGTGTATGTGGTTGTGTGTGTGTCTGTGTGTGTATGTGTGTGTGTGTCTGTGTGGGTTCCTCAAACCTTGAGATGAACGCTCTCCACGTTGGCCGGGATGCGATACTGTTTCCTGTCCTCGCGGCTGCGGTTAGTGACACACTGGTCCCCGAAAAACATGTTGTCAAGGACAGCTCCACGCATGCTCTCAGCCACAGCATCAAACCTGCACAACAACAACATTCACTTCATTCACCACTGGACACTGCTGCTCTGACTGCTGTTCCACACTGCTGCTCTGACCGCTGCTCCATACTGATGCTCTGACCACTGCTCCTCACTGCTGCTCTGACCACTGCTCCATACTGATGCTCTGACCACTGCTCCACACTGATGCTCTGACCACTGCTCCACACCGCTGTTCTGACCGCTGCTCCACACTGCTGCTCTGACCGCTGCTCCACACTGATGCTCTGACCACTGCTCCACGCTCTGTGACTCACCCGTTGGCCATGAGCTCTGCCCCAGGGATGCTCTCATAGATGCGGTTACACACTCTGCTGATCCTGGCGCAGTGCCTCTCATCAGAGTTGTCACCACAGTCATTCTGTGAGTTGCAGCGCAGTTTGGGATCGATGCAGCGCCCTGTAGACAGCAAAAGAGACTGTGTGTGCATGCGTGCGTCTCTGTATGTGCATGCATGTGTGCGAGTTTGTACATGTCTGTATGTCTTTGTGAAAGTGTGTGCGCATATAGGTGTGTGTATGTGTGCGTGTGTGCATGCGTGTGTGTGTGTGTGTGCGTGTGTGTGTTTATACCACTGTCACAGGTGAATTTGGCCCCACAGTCGACTTTCTCTATCCTGCACTCGGTGGTGGGGTGACATGCCCGGTCCTCCATCAGAGTCTCGCTGCAGTCCTGCCCTCCAAACTGCGCTGGCCTCACCAGTGATCGCGTCCGAAACTGCAGAACGGCCGGAGAGAGAGAAAGTCAGAGAGTCAGAGAGACAGAGTCAGAGGGTCAGAGAGTCAGAGGGTCAGAGAGTCAGAGGGTCAGAGAGTCAGAGAGTCAGAGGGTCAGAGGGTCAGAGAGTCAGAGGGTCAGAGGGTCAGACAGTCAGAGGGTCAGAGAGTCAGAGGGTCAGAGGGTCAGAGGGTCAGAGGGTCAGAGAGTCAGAGTCAGAGAGTCAGAGAGTCACAGAGTCAGAGAGACAGAGAGACAGAGTCAGAGGGTCAGAGAGAGTCAAAGAGTCAGAGAGTGTTTGTTTGTGTTTGTGTGTGAAAGAGAGAGAGAGAGAGAGAGAGAGAGAGAGAGAGAGAGAGAGAGAGAGTTCATGCACCTGTTTCTTAGCGCAGGGGGAACATGGTGACCAGTGTCCGAACTCTGACAGCTGGCAGTGGATGGGACAGGCCTCCACGTTGCAGGCACGGCTCTCCCGCTTCACACACAGCTGCTCACACATGTTCGTCCTGTAGTACTCATCATAGCTGATCCTCCTGCAGATACAGGTAGTACTCATCATAGCTGATCCTCCTGCAGATACAGGTAGTACTCATCATAGCTGATCCTCCTGCAGATACAGGTAGTACTCATCATAGCTGATCCTCCTGCAGATACAGGTAGTACTCATCATAGCTGATCCTCCTGCAGATACAGGTAGTACTTATCATAGCTGATCCTCCTGCAGATACAGGTAGTACTCATCATAGCTGATCCTCCTGCAGATACAGGTAGTACTTATCATAGCTGATCCTCCTGCAGATACAGGTAGATACAGGTGGTGATCCTCACAGCTCATGCATAATGATGCTGGAAGAGTCAGGTTTTTGGTCACCTGTGTGTCAGGCGTCTGTGTGAGGAGGTACCTGTGTGTCAGGTGTCCGTGTGAGGAGGTACCTGTGTGTCAGGCGTCTGTGTGAGGAGGTACCTGTGTGTCAGGTGTCCGTGTGAGGAGGTACCTGTGTGTCAGGCGTCTGTGTGAGGAGGTACCTGTGTGTCAGGTGTCCGTGTGAGGAGGTACCTGTGTGTCAGGCGTCTGTGTGAGGAGGTACCTGTGCCGGTCCTGGGTTCCATAGTTGCAGGTTTTGGAGCAGGTGCTCCATGCACTCCAGGGGTATCGGTCACACATGCAGCCCAGTGTCACAGTGACCTTCCACAGGATGGCCAGAGCAGTGAGGAGGTGACAACCAGGGGTCATTGTGTCACCCAAACACGAATGCCACTGCAGTAGGTACACTGTAAAGATAGAGATAGGGATGATGGGTACTGTAGTGCAAGGGAAAGGAGGCATCTACATCACTGCCTGTGATGTATTCATGCTCGTATGGCTATTATGTAGGAGGATCTAGAGGGCGCTAATCTGCACTGCACTGTCATGCTTACGGTTGCTCCAAAATAAACCAGTGAAGAAGGAGCACAGCCACGGAATCTTGCTTCTTAATTGTGTTATAGTGATAAGCCAGTTATAATGATGATCTGCTGTTAGAACTAATGCATACTGATGCATATATAACACTGCCCATAATTCTCTTTTTCGAAACAAAGATCACAGCTGACCAGCATTAAAGCGTTTCCTTGGCAAATCCTGTTCGTGCTTGTCAAGGCTTCATGTGTCTAAATGCAAAAAGTGGGAAGGATAGAAAGCATGAAGGTCAGAATGACTTTTACAGGGTACAGGATAATACAGCCTCTTTTCATATTAACTAAGTTCCTTATCATCATCAAAATAAAGATAAATTAACTCACTAAATTAACTGCCCAAACTGAGTAAGTGAAATTGCTTAATGTTATCTTTTACAATAAAAAAAGAAATATGGAATATGAAAATGATTTGAGAGAGGACCCTGTGTTAGCATTCATGAAACATATTATTTGATTCCATTTAAGTGAAATTGTGTTAAAGACATTGTTATCAAATTCCTGTAGCCTGTAAAATACAAGATGTCAAAATAGAAGATGTCTGAATACATGTCTGAATTCATAATCAAATGAGCTCTGGGCTGGACATTGAGTCCTGTGACTTAAACTGGTCCAAAGATCACACTCTGCAACTCAAACTGAAGAGGCAGGAAAACAGTAGACATTGCAGACCATTGCAGAAGGACTACACTGGCAAAAAACACCCCAGAATACACACACAATCACACAAAACAGCAGCCAACATACCAAAACCCTCAGGACAAACCCCACACAGACCTGAACTCACCACCAAAACCCCCAGGACGAACACCACACAGAAACTCACCACCAAAACCCTCAGGACAAACCCCACACAGAAACTCACCACCAAAACCCAGAGGATAAACCCCACACAGAAACTCACCACCAAAACCCACAGGACGAACCCCACACAGACCTGAACTCACCACCAAAACCCAGAGGATAAACCCCACACAGAAACTCACCACCAAAACCCACAGGACAAACCCCACAGAAACTCACCACCAAAACCCAGAGGATAAACCCCACACAGAAACTCACCACCAAAACCCACAGGACGAACCCCACACAGACCTGAACTCACCACCAAAACCCAGAGGATAAACCCCACACAGAAACTCACCACCAAAACCCACAGGACAAACTCCACAGAAACTCACCACCAAAACCCACAGGACAAACCCCACACAGACCTGAACTCACCACCAAAACCCCCAGGACGAACACCACACAGAAACTCACCACCAAAACCCACAGGACAAACCCCACACAGAAACTCACCACCAAAACCCACAGGACGAACCCCACACAGAAACTCACCACCAAAACCCCCAGGACGAACACCACACAGAAACTCACCACCAAAACCCCCAGGACGAACCCCACACAGAAACTCACCACTAAAACCCACAGGACGAACCCCACACAGAAACTCACCACCAAAACCCAGAGGATAAACCCCACACAGAAACTCACCACCAAAACCCACAGGACGAACCCCACACAGAAACTCACCACCAAAACCCACAGGACGAACCCCACAGTGAACTCAGCACAGACTGTGCGTCTGCAGTCTCTCTCTGGCTGGGGAGGAGTGCCGTTTCTCAGCACTGCTGTTCTGAGTGGTTTTTTTTTTTTTGGAGGATGGGGATAAAGGAAACTTGGCCTGATTCAAACAAAGCTGTGCAACATTTCCACAACACCGTGGTAATCTTACAGCACTGCCTCTCCCTCAGAGCTGCGGCAGATGGGCCAGATTCCCGGCAGCGTGGAACATCACCTCTCCATAGGGTGCCACTCAGCACCCTCATGTGAATGAAACCGAGATCCTGATTGGCTCTAAGAAAGAACAATCACATTCTTCCTCACAGTGATTTTGGTGGCTACATGTGTGATCAGTTGTAGCTTGGTGCTGGTTGAGGTGTAGTAAGAAAGGTCTACATAGTTCATATTTTCCCCACACTGAGTCATTCCTGTATGAAAGTGCAAAATACTTCAGGTATGCTGACGCTGCCAATCAAATGCATTATGCCAACGAGGAGTGCGGACTGAAGCAGCGAGCGGCAGTGAGACAGCCTCTCTTTGCGCAACAGTGCCCTCCTCTTACTGGAAGCTGGGGTCTCCGGAGGGTCTTTTCCTGGAAACTCCGCCCACTTGCAAGTTTCTCCTGACACATCGCTGACCTCTGAAAAGTTCCTCAGCAAGCCATCAGTGTTTTTTTACGAGGAGAGGAGATCAGTCTCTGAAGGATGGAGATTCCTACCGCTGGGTCCTGCACTGTGGCACATGAAGACCCTCCTTACATTCCATTACAGTCTTTCTCAGCTGATTCTGTAAATTTCTGCAAAAGTCCAGGTTCTCAGAAAACTGCACACAGCCATCTAAATACAACTTTGTAAAATAGCCAAATCCACTGCAAAATAGTTGCCCAAACTGTGATGATACCATTATAAAAATCAGATGCAAATCTATAAAAAATGCCATCTATTGAGGAAATCATATATTCACTTGTATCACTTGTATGCACAGCAGCATTAATGATATCAGAATGTTCAGCAGTCCTTTACACTGAGCAGATACTGATGATTCACACATTAAATCACAATTTACTTCAAAGACAAAACACATTTACTGCAGTGAACAATTATTTTACATACTAATGTGCTGATTTCTGAGCTGAACAGTTTGCTAACCCACCTGACATCTGTAGGGATATGGACACATATCTACAACCAAAATCAAGTCATTTGCAATGCTTACTCCTGGCATCTTCGGAATGTATATGGCCCTGGCCATCTGGCGAGGAGAGGATTGGGCTCTGCGTGACCCCTCACCCTATGAGGCCATAAAAGAACACCAAGCCATTTATTGGACTTCATGACACTGTCTCTTGGTTTAAGGTGAACACAAACATCCTGGCACAGCCAGGCGTACAATATCTCTGAAACACTTGACACCTGAAACGTGAGACCCGATGGGGTCCCACACAGTTCACTGGAGATTCTCAGGTCTTTGTCACGTAGCATCTAAATGGGCTCCTCTCGTCCAATCAGATCACGCAGCAGTTAGAGGTGCGAGTTTTCTACCAGTGACCGAACTGTGTGCCCACGTGGACTATAGCGTTTGAAGTGTCTCTATATAAGTGCGGTAAAAGCAGTGCCCTTGTTTTCCCCTGGTCGCCTAGTCTCCCTGTTGCCTGGGTCTCTCACCTCACCTAGCTCTGCTAGGGGACCCCTCCCTGCTCTGGGAGGGGGGGGGGGGGGGGGGGATACAAGCTGGATTTTTCTGTTTTACATTTATCATTCAGATTTCTTTTTCAACAAAAATGATTTTCCTTCTTTAGAGCTGAGTTGATGTTTTGTTAATTGTAAGGAAAAAAATCAATCCAAAAGCATTAAACTTTCAAGCCATAACACAGCAAAATGTGGTAAAACGCCAAGGGAATGAATACTTTCTCCAGCCGCTGTTTGTGTGAGTGTGTGTGAGTGTGTATTGACAGTGTGCTGTAATCTGTGTGTGTGTGTGTGTGTGTAATCTCTAATCTTCATTGTTAGTAATTTAATATCATGCACCAGTTAGCATTATTTCAGTGATTAATATACAGTTGATCTGATTTATTAAATACAGAATTTATGAAGCCACGAAGTGGTTAAACCATCCTGTTCTGAGGCTGACATTCGTTCAGCAAACTCTGAACTGGCGCCATCTAGTGGTGTCTTTTCGAATTAACAAGTACCACAATTCTCCAAATGCAAGACAAATAAATCATCATTTTCCGACAGATGGCGCAGTACTACACCGATCTGTCTTACAGCTGGTGCTTCTGCGAAAATAAAATGGAAAACTAGACAGAAGAAGAAAGCGCAAAAGCAGAAAAATATATGAATATTCTTAAGAATTCGACGGAGCCTTAAACACAGTTGTACACAATCGTCAACGTACGCCATCTTGCGGACACAGGGGAGAACATGCTGCACTTTTTTTTGCCTTTCAGTACGCCATTTTATTACGTTAGCGTCATTTAGCAGACACTTTAATCCCGAGCGACTCACAAGATGCATGTAATGAAGTGGCCATTGAAACCTTTTTCACACAAGCTTCTTATGAAATCACAATAGGACCAATCAGTTGGTTCAAATGTAAAAATTTTATTAACAATACTGTCATCAACTTTCAAACCATCGCCAGCACACCCTATATACTTAGAACTAAATTAAGCAGTAAGAGCTATGCTGTGCTCTGTCTGTTCAAACATGTCATACCATTCAAAGCCAGTGATGCTGGTCCAACGTAACTGTCTGAGAGAAATCCACCTCAGGCAAAATAATAGTGCTTGTGTGTGTACTCGCTATTGTATATACAAGAGTCACACTGAGATGTCTGTATGTTGTTTGAGCAATGGCTTCTCATAGAGTATCAAATACTCAGTGAAAAAGAAAAACAGATCTCGGTGTATGGAAGACTAAATTATGAGCACTGTACAGATACCAAAACATAATACAATTAACTACAGACTGAATACAAAAACTAAAATATTTATCAACTGAACAAACATACCTTTGAGGAAATGGGTCCGTATGAGTTGTTAGGTTGATGTAATATGTTAGAAAATACCACAAGTAAAGCTGTTTTTCAGCCAGTCCATGCCGCAGCAGACCATGAAATTTGCAAAGGATGTTTATAACCACAGAAGCACACAGATCACATTTTATTTTATAGAAATAATAGAATTGACAATCGCACCAAAATCCCATCCGCATTCATCAGCTACTGTGGAAAAAAAAGGAAACTGCGAGATTAACAGGTTGATGGGCAGAGAGTTCACTCTCAATACAAAAATGAAAACGGGAAAAAATCTTTATAAAGCATCAATCAAAATTAGAGTAAAATATATAGATATATACTGTATAATATATACATTGATAACTATTTTCTTAATTTTTAAAAAGAATTTTATTTGTATCACAAAATAAAGATAAAAAAGGAGCAGCCATTTCAGCAAAAGAAAGAGCTGTTTGGCCAACGGCAGTAAGACACAAGAACTGAAGGATCATGGGGGATAGTCACATGGTGTCCTTACTGCTTCCAGGTCAGAGGTCAGGGGCAGGCTCTTAGCTGGACACCAAGCAGCAGAGCCCAAAGAAACGCCTCTTCCTCTGTGGGACCAGGGGGTAGGGGGTGAGGTTCAGCAGGCTGCTGTCATCTGTGTGCACACACACACACACACACACACACACACACACACACACACACACACACACACAACACAACACAGAAATACTGCAGTGTGAGAACTTATACACATGCAACTCAAACACAGAAATAAGTGCAGGCATACCCAACACAGTGATATCACAGTGTGAAATCCTCACACACAAACACCTCAGTGTAAGTAATACCTCAGTGTAAGAACTTGAGAAAGCACATGCACACACACACCTTGGTTCTTCAGTGGTAAAGGCATGGTCTCCCTGAGTTTGCTCAGCAGATTCTTCATCTCTCGCACATCCCTGAGAGAGAGAGAGAGGGGGGGGGGGGGGAGAGAGAGAGAGAGAGAGAGGGAGAGAGAGAGAGAGGGAGAGAGAAAGAGAGAGGGAGAAAGAGGGAGAGAGAGAGAGAAGAGGGGGGGGAAGAGAGAGAGAGAGAGAGAGAGGGAGAGAGAAAGAGAGAGAGAGAGAGAGGGAGAGAGAAAGAGAGAGAGAGGAGAGAAACAAAAGAGCAACAAAACTGTTTATACAGCTAACTGGAATAAAATGCCCAGGAGGCCCATGAGGCTCCAGCAGCACAGTGAGAGTCAGAGATCCCAGGGAGGGGAATGCTTTAGGCACACACACTCTCACACACATGCACACACACACACACACACTTCCTCATACCTCTCTGTGTTCTCTATGTCTGTGCACAGCAGCCAGGTGTCCTGCAGACACTCCCCAGGTGGGGTCCACCTGTCCTCCAGAATGGGCACGTCAGAGTTCTCGTCCCCCTTACTGTCGGCGCTCGGCTCCGCAGCACCACTCCCTGCAAACCCACGCTGTGTCACTGTCCCAGCATGCACTGCCACACGCCTCACCGCTGGCTGCACATTCTGCCAATCCGTGCTGTATGTCCCTGTGTAGCTATGCTGTGTTTCCCTGTGTGGCTGTGCTGTGTTTCCCTGTGTAGCTATGCTGTGTTTCCCTGTGTGGCTGTGCTGTGTTTCCCTGTGTGTAGCTTTGCTGTGTTTCCCTGTGTAGCTGTGCTGTGTTTCCCTGTGTGTAGCTGTGCTGTGTTTCCCTGTGTAGCTGTGCTTTATTTCCCTGTGTAGCTGTGCTGTGTTTCCCTGTGTAGCTGTGCTGTGTTTCCCTGTGTAGCTGTGCTTTATTTCCCTGTGTAGCTATGCTGTGTTTCCCTGTGTAGCTGTGCTGTGTTTCCCTGTGTAGCTGTGCTGTGTTTCCCTGTGTAGCTGTGCTTTATTTCCCTGTGTAGCTGTGCTGTGTTTCCCTGTGTAGCTGTGCTGTGTTTCCCTGTGTAGCTGTGCTGTGTTTCCCTGTGTTTAGCTGTACTGTGTTTCCCTGTGTAGCTGTGCTGTGTTTCCCTGTGTAGCTGTGCTGTGTTTCCCTGTGTAGCTGTGCTTTATTTCCCTGTGTAGCTGTGCTGTGTTTCCCTGTGTAGCTGTGCTGTGTTTCCCTGTGTAGCTGTGCTTTATTTCCCTGTGTAGCTGTGCTGTGTTTCCCTGTGTAGCTGTGCTGTGTTTCCCTGTGTGTAGCTTTGCTGTGTTTCCCTGTGTAGCTGTGCTTTGTTTCCCTGTGTAGCTGTGCTGTGTTTCCCTGTGTAGCTGTGCTTTATTTCCCTGTGTTTAGCTGTGCCGTACCCTTCCTGTGCAGCTCCAGGGAGCCCAGCAGGCAGACGGACTTCAGCATCTCAGTGATGAACATCTCCAGACAGTACTGCAGCTGGATGAAGAGCCTGCAGATCTCTGGGTGGATCTCTCCGTCCTCTGGCCTGCGTACACAGGAAACACTGCGCTCTGCTGTGCACTGCATGCCACTACACTTACTGTACCTCAGTACTGCACTGCATGACACCATACTGTACCTCAGTACTGCACTGCATGACACCATACTGTACCTCAGTACTGCACTGCATGACACCATACTGTACCTCAGTGGGTTGTATAGTGTTATGCATGTGCTGTACTGCTGTGCTACGGAGCATCACAGATGGAAATGCACACGCAAAAGGCAATGTGACTGTTATCAGCAGAAGTCAAATTTCACTTCCATCTTTGGAAAGACAAATCATGGTGAGTAGATATCCCCCCCCCATTATATGAAGACTTATCCTATTTTGTTTATGAATACATAAATTATGAACACAAAATCATTGAATCCAGCCAATGAAATAAAGGCTCATTTAGGCACTGAGCCTCCTGACCTTTCTGACCTCCCCCAGGAGCAGAATCATTCAAATTAGCAAATAAATTAGTGAAAATGAATGAGTGAACTGAATGATTGAGTGAGGGTGTAAAATATAGAAGCGTGAGAACTGTGTGTGTTTAGGCAGCCCAGCTCTGAGAAACTGTCTCTCTGCTCTCTCTCACCTTCAGACTGTAGGTCATAATGATGTGAAATATGAGATACAAAATCACTGTCATATGTCTTATATTCCCTAAATCTAAATTGCCAATGAAAAGCTCATATGCCAACGTTCACCGCAATGGGACAATCAAATCACTACATTTTTGAATTTCCAACTAATACTAAAGGCATGATAAAAAGGCAATTTATTTCATGACCAAGTGGTATTTGCTTGCGCTTTTTTTTTTTAGAACTGGTCATCTCATGAAGTAATTTCCAGTTTAGTGAAAACACTGAAAGGTCGGCCTGGTATGTGCCTATACCAGCAAGGCAAAGGTCCCAGCACAGAAAAGCGTGGCTCCTACCAGCCACACCGTGGCCGGCCAATATCCGTGGGACCAACACAGAACCATTCTGTGTATGTATATGTTGCCCGCATTGATATACCGCTCCGTTATACTGAGTTTTTTGTTCACTGTAACCTGCAGCTGCGCTTGGCTCCCGTTCAGTCGCTGCTCCTTACTGTAATTTACTATTAAAATGGGTCCTACAGGCCTTCTGTGCCACGTGTTTTACATATCAGCCTATCGGACACGACTTGCGTTTTTAAAAACACGTAATATGCAAACAGCGCATATGCCCGAGTTATGCACACTGAGGACCGAATGTACTGAGATGAAAACGGAGCACCTCTTTCAACAGCGTGTCCCATTTCCGGGGTCCCGCAGGATCAGCGAGTCCGCGCGCCACAGGTGTCAGCACCAAGGACAGCTCCAAACGGCGAGGGCAGCCATCCCAAAACCTCCTCCCCTTCCCCGTGTCTCTCATTTTCTTTCTCTCACACACGCATGCACACAACAGCCGCTCAGTTCTGCTCACCCATAAATTAGAGACAGGTTGTGGTGCGAGGCTCGCGCCATCTCGCAGCCTCTGGCTCGTGTCTTGTGCAGTTCCGCGCGCAGAGAGGGGCACGCGACGGAAATCTCCCCGATGGAAATGACCAGCTCGCGATACAGCGCCACGAGCGTGTTGAACTCCTGGACAGTCTGAAAGACGGGACGAAGGCATGCATCATTTCGCGTGCGCGTAAAAAACGTCAGAGTTAATTGTTGAAATAAATGAATAAAAATGTGATTGATGGCTAGAATAAAAGATGGTTATAACATAAATAAAATGCATCTGCTGATGGGCGTTTGTGCACGCATATCAAATTCTAAACTAAACAGACAATTAAAATGGACTTTCTGGGACAGAGTTACCGACGTCAGAACACTTGGACAATAGCGGACAATAGCGCAAAGGTGGAGACATGATTATGAATGTCGCTGTCAAACAATTCTGTTTACCGCAACATGTGACACAGCTCGTGTTTACACGAAAGCCAGTCTATCACAGACAACGGGAGAAACAACGCAGCATCAATAATAATAAAAATAATGATGAGTTATCTCCCCCCCCCCCCCCCCCTCCCCCCCGACCCTGCAAGTTAATGCGTATCGGTGGAGAAGAACGGTTACTGCACTAATAAAAGTTATTTCATCATCATATGATCATTAATGGTACAATCAGGGCCATTTACATTTAAATTATATTACAAGGCGAAAAGCAACTGATTGTACTGGAATGGACTGGAATGCCACCGGAGAGAAATCCTGCAGTCACTTCTGAACCTGGTAAACATCTCCGTCCCTCAATCAGCGCATAGGGGGAAAATATTCGACCCCTCATTATATTATTTACCTTAAATAAACAGACATTTGAAGTACATGCAGCTCAATGTAAATAAATAATGCACCTCCGACATGACATTCCCCATCAGCGGCACGCGGCGGGAACACTCTGCCTCCTGAACAGCATCGATTTTGCTGCAGTTTTAAAAATAGTGCATCTGCTCGTGACCTGAATGGAATAAGTGTTGATTAGTGGGAATATAAGACCGAAAGCCACGCGGTCTGCGGAACTCACCATCCTGCACTCCTCCACGCCACGCACGGCTCTCCGCGCGCTCTCCGTGCTCTCCCGCCGCTCCGGGTCCCTGTGAGGTGCCTTTCCGATCTGAAAAATGTTCCCGGAGGATTTGGGGCGGTTCTTGCGCCCATTCGGTGCAGAACACATGCATACACATCCACTAATAAAACCTGCAGGGAAGGATGAAATTTATTTTCAGATATTTGCAGATTAGTCGCTTATTTATTTGCTGTTGTGAAGCAACTGCAGCAGATTGTCCGGGAGACTCGCCCGCTCCTGCTCCTATGCGGCAGCGGCGGCTGGCGCGGCTGGCGGCTGGGCGCTCGCAGCTCCGCTCCGCATCTTCTCCGCTCGCACTGCAGCACCAGCCCGTCTCCCGCCACGGGCTCCCATCAAGCACTGCGGAGAAACGCCGGAGGGTCTCTCAGCGCGCAGGCTCGCTGCTTTATTGTAACACGGGCATCGCTAACAATAGCAGCACCTGAACTCATTAATATTAAATTAACACATAGCTAGGTGTACAGGTCGTGCAGAGCCGAGTCGAGTTGAAAGAATTTTTTATGCGAATGTTATAGATAGTCCAGATCACGTTTCCAAGGTCTTCTTCGGAGAATGCATCTAACCTTGGAAAGAAGAGACGTACAGTAACTGGCAGGCTGACGTGTTCGGGAACGCTGTGCATTCATAGGACAGGAATGCTAACGCGAGCCGTCAAAAGGCCCCCAGAGTTGATACATGTAGCCAATGAAATGTCCAGCAAAGCCACTTGTTTTCCCCGAGATGCGAACGTTAGAAAGGCAGTTGCAATGGAAGGCTGTGCTGTAAACGCCAGCGGCTGCCGGGGCGGCGCTGCACCGCTCACGCTTACGGGACTGACGCGGATTCGCGTCTCCGCAGCGAAGCCACGCTCCCGTTTCAATGAGCGAAATAACAATTTAATTAAATAACGGATTCATTTTAAAATAACAAAAAATTAACTATAGTTCAAGATTTCAGACCACCACAGAGGTGTCTGAGTACACTGTTACTAGCCAAGTGCGAAACAACATTACTTTACATTTTATATTGTATTATATATTTATAATTTCGCTACTTGGACAGTTGTGGGGAACTTGCTGTATTTGCTGATGCAAGCCTCCAGTCACGTGCTCACCTGCAATGTCGCACCTGCGCATCGCGCGCACAGCTGTCAGATCGCGTCTTCATCTGAAGCCTCTGATAAACTCTGTCCTCGGCATTAAGGTTAGACCAAGAGGGTTTCTCTGAGACACCACTCTGCAAGCAGACTCTCTCCTGCTACTCTTCAGCAAAATTTTAAAAAAAATGGAACTGTCCTTTGGCTCTCCGCAGAAGTTCACCGGCCTATGTCCGCTATGAGCCGCCGACGTTCTTGCTTATATTACAGATTTTCTTCCTGGTTGTACGTTTTTCTACTAGGTTTTATTTTACAACACATTCACAGTCCAGAAGAAATGAGAGCTTTGGAGACAGATTTAAATGATCAAACTAACATCATTGCTACAGTTTATTTCTGAACACACAACTTTTACAACAAAGAACAAAACTGTCCAAAATTTTTAGAACGCAACGCATTCATTCAATAAAAACGAAACCGTTTTCAGTTCATCCACAGCGAACCAATACCATACATTCTGAGATCTGTTCGTTTAAAGTGCTCTGATGGACACAGCTTAATTTTAGATAAACTCAAACATTTAAGAACAGGGATGGTATTCGACCCAGCTGCTATGGCGTCTGACCTTGAGAGAGGGGTCAAGGCAAATCCTACCATGTTTATTCACACGGTACTTCAGTTCAGCGGCCGCTAATTAGGAGAATACATATACGGTTTAACAAGGAGAGTGACTTAAAAACAAGGACAATGTGCCGGCTAAACTGAATAGGCCTACAGCCCATAACATCCCATTACAACCATAAAAAAAAACAATCTGTGCCAGGCACTACGGGGAGTGTTTCTTATTCTCCAGAAAAGACGAAACCACTCCCGTACAAAGACTATACACTATCAAGCCCCCGAGCAGCAATATGTTTAAACTGCAGTGAAGACAGACCTTTGGCTAGTAAAGGCAGAACCGAAAAACACAGCAGAAGGCAAGTCCTCTTCAAAGCTGTCAAACTCCACAGGCCAGGAATGGAAAGCCACGAGACTCCAAGCAGCACCACGCATATGACCACAAGGACAGAAATATGTCAATTACACAGACACCTCAATCAAGTCTGAAGTCTGAAGTTTCAAAGTGTATTACAAGTATTACAATTTGTAGCTGTACAACACTGTATTATCTGTAGCAGATAGATTTAGTCAGATAAGACCTAATTTCGGATCAGACCCAGTATCAGACAACACTGCAGTTTACTGCAAGCTGACGGTGTTTATTGGATTCTGATTTCCGACAGGCCAATGCTGGCAGGATGGGACTGCGGGAGCAGTGTGGGCTGCAAAAATAACAAAGCCAGCATGAATAAAATTAATAAAACAGAACCTGTCATTTTGTATCGAGGGCATGAAATGAAAATCCACCGAATGCACTAAGCAGGCAGAACATGAAGCGGAAATCCTGGGAGCAGCTGGTCATAGACCCATTCCGCATGCCGGTCCTGCCCGCTGTGCGCGCCCTGCCAATCACAGACGGCCGACCTGGACCAGAGCGCCCCTCGCTCCATCACAGGAGCGCTATTCCCGCTAAACGCGTGCAGCGTCTGGAGCACCAGACACACTAAACGTTCTTACAGTGAAAACGAGGCAGGAGGAATGGATTTACAGCGGGGGACTCCACCGTGAGCATCAGCGTGTTTATACTGGTCACATTCGCCAGACTGCCTTTCTCACCTGCCGAAGTGACCCTACCACACTGCTGTGTAAGTCAAAGTCAAATATACATTTACATTCGTTTTACTTATACATTTGTCAAAGGAGAGAGATTCTGAGGGGCGTGAAAGCGTTATTAACGTGAAAGCATTATGACTGTAACTTACAAGGAGGGGGCCATACTTAACGTCATTCTGAACAGAAAAAAAATGAATGATGAAGGAAAGAAAAAGTGAGTTAGTGTTAAATGAATGAGTGAATGAAACGCATAACTTTTGCACTTTTGTGGTATCAGATCCTAAAAGTGGTTCATTTTCTATATATTTTTTAATCAACACACTGATAACACCTCTTTCAGAAACATGGCACGTGAGATGCTAAGCTAAGAGCCACAGAACAGAAGTTTGTCAGACAGGGCCTGCTGGGTATCGGGGGGGTCGGCCTGAGCTGCAGTTTCATAGCCAGGCCAGCAGGAGGTAGCAGAGGAAGCAGCACACTGCCACGCCCAGAACCCAGTTAGCGCAATGGGTGTAGACGATCCACACATCCAGGTCCAACCTCCAGCCCTCCGATTCGTCCTGCAGGTTCAGCACATCCAATCGGTGCTCCCCAAGAAGGAGCGGCCGATGCCCCAGCCCCGCCCGCCTCCGAAACCCTGTGGGGGGGCAGACGGACAGTAAAAGACACCGGGTGGAGAGCTCTGCACGCAACAGAGCGCTGTGCTGTTTATGGACATCCAGGCCTCTGCGCACCACGTGTGAGCGCAACACAAGGCCTTATCTGAAGGCTCTGGCTCCACTGCAGGGGAAGCAGCAGCAGAATATCACTCTGTCTGATTGGCATGTGCTGAGTGTCTAAACATCCTCTCTCTGTGTCCCTGACAGTCTGAGGTCAATGGATCCTTATAAACTATGTCATTAAACAATAAACAAGGAACTTCAGCGGTGTTTGAGAAGGGGATGTGTGTGGTGTTTGCAGTTTGCAGATGTGTGTGGAGGGTGTGTTATCTTCGTGTTTGCAGTGTAACTGCACAGAGGGAGGGTGTAACTCTACAGAGGGAGGGTGTAACTCTACACAGGGAGGGTGTAACTGCACAGAGGGAGGGTGTAACTCTACAGAGGGAGGGTGTAACTCTACAGAGGGAGGGTGTAACTGCACAGAGGGAGGGTGTAACTGCACAGAGGGAGGGTGTGTTAGACTGACGCACCACTGAAGAAGTGGAACACCTTCTTGCAGCTGGGGAGGGGCCAGCGCGCGCAGTGAGCCCTCTGGAAGCTCCGCTTCCGCGTCACATACAGCTTTGGGAAGAAGGTCTTCGCCGTGTGGTGGAGCTCTGAAATACAACAGCAGCTGCGTTACACACTGTCCTAAAGAATCAGACCTCCACACAGCAGGTGGCGCTGTGGTTAAGGAGCCAGGCTTCTAAAAGATGGCAAGGCCGACCCCAGGTGGGGCTGTGCTTACAAGCACATCTGGAATTCCACTGTCCAACCACAGCTCTTACGCCCTGAAGGGAACCTCGCTTGCAATCTCTGAGCCAAGTGAAGCACACACTACACTATACTATTCCACACTGCACAGTCACTGACAGGCAGCTCTCTGTACAGTCAGATCTGCATCACTTTCACCTGCATGCCCCTACAGTAATGTCACTTCCACTCCAGCTCAGCCACACACACTAACACATACTCACAAATACAATTTTTACAAAAACCCCCCTCTTAATCTTCAAATTATATCTGTTGGGTTGTTTCAGTCTTTCATCCCTTATGTCTTTTTGAGACATTTATAAACAGAAATACTTAGATTTTTAAGTATGTGGGATGATCACACTGGTCTGTTAGTGGGAGAATTCAGGGTGAACTGTCTGGCGCAAGATCAAAGAAATTCTCTGAACAGTTTCTCAATCAAGCTGACATACATACCAACCGCTTTAAGTACAGCTCTAATGCTCGCGTTTTCAGAAAAGAACGAAATAGCCTCTGCGATTAGATACAGATACTGCATGCCAAACCGATAAGCGGGACTTTTTTCAGATGAAATTTTTCTAATTTCTGTAGCATAAAGTAGCTGGTGGAAAGAGACTGCCTGCACTTTGACTTTAAATACAGTGCACAGCACACAGGACATCACACAGTGTAACTCACAGCACACAGCTCACAGCACACAGAATATCAAACAGCTCACAGCACACAGCTCACAGAACATCACACAACTCACAGCACACAGCTCACAGAACACAGCTCACAGAACATCACACAACTCACAGCACACAGCACACAGCACACAGTGTAACTCACAGCACACAGCACACAGCTCACAGAGCATCACACAGCTCACAGAGCATCACACAGCTCACAGAGCATCACACAGCTCACAGCACACAGCTCACAGCACACAGTGTAACTCACAGCACACAGCACACAGCTCACAGAACATCACACAGCTCACAGCACACAGCTCACAGAACATCACACAGTTCACAGCACACAGCTCACAGCTCACAGCACACAGCTCACAGAACATCACACAACTCACAGCACACAGCTCACAGCACACAGCACACAGCACATCACACAGCATACAGCTCACAGCGCACAGGTCACAGCACATAGTGTAACTCACAGCACACAACACACAGCTCACAGAACATCACAGCTCACAGCACACAGCTCACAGCACACAGCACACAGAACATCACACAGCTCACAGCACACAGCTCACAGAACATCACACAGTTCACAGCACACAGCTCACAGAACATCACACAGCACACAGCATACAGCTCACAGCGCACAGGTCACAGCACATAGTGTAACTCACAGCACACAACACACAGCTCACAGAACATCACAGCTCACAGCTCACAGAACATCACAGCACACAGCTCACAGCTCACAGAACATCACACAGCACACAGCATACAGCTCACAGCGCATAGGTCACAGCACATAGTGTAACTCACAGCACACAACACACAGCTCACAGAACATCACAGCTCACAGCTCACAGCACATCACAGCTCACAGAACATCACAGCACACAGCTCACAGCTCACAGCACACAGCACACAGCACACAGCACACAGCACACAGCTCACAGAACATCACAGCACACAGCTCACAGCACACAGCACACAGCACACAGCTCACAGCTCACAGCTCACAGCTCACAGGAAAGCTTGCAGTTCACAGCGTAAGCGTTCCAGGTCTTGTTCACAGCATAAAGACACATCAGCACAGCCCCCCTCACACCTTACAGTTGTGTGAGAGTGTCCAGCAGGGCGGCGCTGTGCTCACCTTTGTGGAAGACCACGTGTGTGATGAGGGTTCGGCACAGGGGGCAGGGCGTGTTGGCCGGGCGGTTCTTGGCCAGCGTACGAAGGCAGGGCTCACAGAAGACGTGCTGGCAGGGCTGGCACACGTGGGGGCTGAAGTAGACGTCCAGACACACGGCACAGGTGAAGCCCTCTCTCTCCCCCTCAGGCACCTCCTCATCCTCACTGCCTGTCACACTCCCAGACAAACTCTGCTGGGGGGGAGACACAGACAAGCGTGCACTCAGGAGAGACCTACAGATTCACCCGATCACAGAGAGACCTACAGATTCACCCGATCACAGAGAGACCTACAGATTCACCCGATCACAGAGAGACCTACAGATTTACCCGATCACGGAGAGACCTACAGATTTACCCGATCACGGAGAGACCTACAGATTCACCCGATCACAGAGAGACCTACAGATTCATCCGATCACGGAGAGACCTACAGACTCACCTGATCACAGAGAGGCCTACAGATTCACCTGATCACAGAGAGGCCTACAGATTCACCCGATGACAGAGAGACCTACAGATTCATCCGATCACAGAGAGACCTACAGATTCACCCGATCACGGAGAGGCCTACAGATTCACCCGATCACAGAGAGACCTACAGATTCACCCGATCACAGAGAGACCTACAGATTCACCCGATCACAGAGAGACCTACAGATTCATCTTTACTGACTAATGCAATCATGAAGAGACCTATTGAACTGCCTTTATTGCTCAATCTAAAAATGTACACCAAACTTAATCCAATCTTCAATGCAGCGTTAACACAATTGTTTCTATGAAAGCAGTAATGTTTAACAGGATGTACATCAATGCAGCTGCAACACAGGGCTGTGCAGAAAACATGACTACACGCTAACAGCTCCTGAAAAACATCCAGGAATCCTGACAAACACACATTCACAGTCTACACAGTCATGTGCTGCCCGTTTGGAGCTTTTGCAGGACATAGATCTGACCCGTTTTTTAGGCCAGTACAACAACAGTCAGAGGAATAAACCATCCCCCCAAGCCCCCACACAGTCCATTAACACTGGCGATGACTGAATTCGCCGACAGACACTGACTGAATTCAGGCCACAGCTCCCCCAAAATCCTCTGATAAAACGCCGCCCTGAGAGCCATCTGGGATCCGGCACGCCAAACCCGGGGACAGCCCAGCCCGGAGGGCGGGTAGATCCCGACCCCCAACACCCACGACCTGGTCAGTACCCAGCGACCTGGTCAGCGCCCGGCGGCCTGCCCTCTGACTCACCAGGTACATGGCTGTCCTCGGTGCGGTGCAGGTGCAGGAGAGAGGCATCCGGCTGCAGATCACAGAGACACTGGGCACGTCTCCGCTGCCTCTCACTCACACAGGCACATCAGAGGGGCAACGTCCACAGCAGCTTATCCACACCCGCGCTCACGCACTGCCTTATCTACAGCAGAAACTCCCGCCGTATCTCTCGTTCTTCTGTTTGTTTCTCTGAGAGGTAGCGAAGCTGGTTAAGAGCCTTACGTAACAGTACAGAAGCCTCCCGACCCGGGAATGGAACTCACGAGTTGGTCATGAGGCCAGGACTGGAGCTCTAAATCCAAACCCCCAATCAGAAAGAGGATAAGCATGCAGCCAGGCCGAGAGGAGGCCTGGAGCCAGGCAACCCACGCAGGGAAGGGTCTGCCTTTGGGATTAGGAGCTGCAGAAACACTTAAATCTATTCCAGTATTATTCTGGCTGTGGCTTCTCTGCTGCATCGCTAGGCATGAAGTGATTGTGTCAGAGTGCGACCCTCAGCAGAAACACAGCTTGCATAGTAACAGGGCTTCCACACGCAAAGGTAATGTAAGGAAACCTGAAGAGGAAAAATCAATGCTGGACTTTGTGAGAAGCCAGCAGTTATCTGAATGCAGACCTACCACATGCCCTGAAACAGCCCTGCTGGGTACGTGGGTGACTGCAGACCCACTGTACGCCCTCAAACAGACCGGCAAGGAGACACCCGAGGCTAGCAATGTTGCCGTATAACGCGTGTACAATCTGTACGGTTTCACAGCGTTGGTTTGCTGGAGGACCTTCTAAAAGCACAGCCTGTTCAGCATGAACTCCCCATGCCTCTCCTGAGAGAAGCACGGCTCCACGCTTCAGTGCTGTCGTTTCACACTGCCGTCAGCAACCTGGCAGACACTCCAGAGTCACTTCCACAGGTGCAAAAGTACAGACACCAAGGCACAGAAGACAGAAAACAAAGGCTGTGGATCCAGCTCTCTCACCTGTGAGTGTTCCTGTAGCTGGCTATGTATCCAGCACTCTCACCTGTGAGTGTTCCTGTAGCTGTGGATCCAGCGCTCTCACCTGTGAGTGTTCCTGTAGCTGGCTCTGAAGCCAGCACTCTCACCTGTGAGTGTTCCTGTAGCTGTGGATCCAGCGCTCTCACCTGTGAGTGTTCCTGTAGCTGGCTCTGAAGCCAGCACTCTCACCTGTGAGTGTTCCTGTAGCTCTGGATCCAGCACTCTCACCTGTGAGTGTTCCTGTAGCTGTGGATCCAGCGCTCTCACCTGTGCGTGTTCCTGTAGCTCTGAATCCAGCACTCTCACCTGTGAGTGTTCCTGTAGCTGGCTCTGGATCCAGCACTCTCACCTGTGAGTGTTCCTGTAGCTGTGGATCCAGCTCTCTCACCTGTAAGTGTTCCTGCAGCTAGCTATGTATCCAGCTCTCTCACCTGTGAGTGTTCCTGTAGCTGTGGATCCAGCGCTCTCACCTGTGAGTGTTCCTGTAGCTGGCTCTGAAGCCAGCACTCTCACCTGTGAGTGTTCCTGTAGCTCTGGATCCAGCACTCTCACCTGTGAGTGTTCCTGTAGCTGGCTCTGAAGCCAGCTCTATCACCTGTAAGTGTTCCTGTAGCTGGCTGTGGATCCAGCTCTCTCACCTGTGAGTGTTCCTGTAGCTGGCTCTGGATCCAGCACTCTCACCTGTGAGTGTTCCTGTAGCTGGCTCTGGATCCAGCGCTCTCACCTGTGAGTGTTCCTGTAGCTGTGGATCCAGCGCTCTCACCTGTGCGTGTTCCTGTAGCTGGCTCTGAAGCCAGCACTCTCACCTGTGCGTGTTCCTGTAGCTGGCTCTGAAGCCAGCGCTCTCACCTGTGCGTGTTCCTGTAGCTGGCTCTGAAGCCAGCGCTCTCACCTGTGAGTGTTCCTGTAGCTGGCTCTGAAGCCAGAGCTCTCACCTGTGAGTGTTCCTGTAGCTGGCTCTGAAGCCAGCGCTCTCACCTGTGCGTGTTCCTGTAGCTGGCTCTGAAGCCAGCGCTCTCACCTGTGCGTGTTCCTGTAGCTGGCTCTGAAGCCAGCGCTCTCACCTGTGCGTGTTCCTGTAGCTGGCTCTGAAGCCAGCGCTCTCACCTGTGAGTGTTCCTGTAGCTGGCTCTGAAGCCAGAGCTCTCACCTGTGAGTGTTCCTGTAGCTGGCTCTGAAGCCAGCGCTCTCACCTGTGAGTGTTCCTGTAGCTGGCTCTGAAGCCAGCGCTCTCACCTGTGCGTGTTCCTGTAGCTGGCTCTGAAGCCAGCGCTCTCACCTGTGCGTGTTCCTGTAGCTGGCTCTGAAGCCAGCGCTCTCACCTGTGAGTGTTCCTGTAGCTGGCTCTGAAGCCAGAGCTCTCACCTGTGAGTGTTCCTGTAGCTGGCTCTGAAGCCAGCGCTCTCACCTGTGAGTGTTCCTGTAGCTGGCTCTGAAGCCAGCGCTCTCACCTGTGAGTGTTCCTGTAGCTGGCTCTGAAGCCAGCGCTCCCTCTTCCTCTGTTTCCTCCTCTGGCTCTTCAGACGGTTCCTCTCCCTCTTGGTCAGTGTGAGCTCTGTCGCAGGGCGCACTGGGGGCCCAGCCAGTGACAGACTCCCGACAGGAGCTCCCCACCCCTCCCTCTCCTCCTCCAGCTCCTCCCTCTCCTCCTCCAGCTCCTCCCTCTCCTCCTCCAGCTCCTCCCTCTCCTCCTCCAGTTCCCCCCCTTCCTCTGTGTTGGTCTGAGTGGGGTGTCTCCTCAGAATTCCCACCTCCTGGATGGGCGTGACCGGGAGCAGCCCTGGCCAGTCTCCCAGCTCCCGCTGGCCCTCAGCAGGGTGGGGAGACTCAGGCTGGGCCGAGCCGAGGTCTGTCTGCCCACAGGGCCGAGGGGGCGGGGCACAGTCCTGACCACGCCCAGCTTCTGACTGCGCTGCCTCATCACAGAACCCAGCAGAAGGGCTGGCTTCACCCGCAGCCCTGCGGTCCAACCCACCAGCCTTCCTGCCCACCACCTCCACAGACTGCGGGGGGCTGGGGGGCGCCGGGGGGTCGCCCCCATCAGCCGGTCCCGTGTGTGTCTCGTGGGACCGCACTTCCGGGCAGGCAGCTTCAGTCCCTGGTCCAAACTCAGGGCTGACGCTGGTCTCAGCTGGAGAGGGTGGCCTTGGGTCTGAGCCCGGGTCCTTGCTGGCGGGCCCTCCTGGCCCCCGCTCGGAGTGAGGGCCACTTGCCGCCTGGGAGACAGACAGGGCGGGACCGGCGTCGCGGTCCAGCCGGCTCCTGCAGAGGTGAACAGTCAGCTCGCGGCCGCAGGGACATTTTGCACGGTTGATGAAATTGAATCCGCCGAGTCGAGCTCCGCAGAACTGGCAGTTCAGTTTTCCCACTGTCCAGCTGGCCTACGGGAAACACACAGCACAATGCAACAGCCGGAAAAACAGCAAAACAGCAAATAACCACATCACCCTCTCAATAACATGCGCAACACATGACCATACAGCACACCAACTGGGGAGTGCTACCCTAGCAGCTTCTCTCAGACACGCTTACTCAGGCAGATAAGTTACAGATCACTGAATCAGTTCAGCTAATATTGACTGATTTTCCTGTGTTTCAGCCACCATGTCCCAGTACCTTACAGCGTCACACATCAGAGGCTGAGTGTTGCAGTGCTTTTCACACGGCTGGGCTCACTGCGTCAGTGTATGGATGTGTAGCCGCACTGCGTCAGTGTATGGATGTGTAGCCGCACTGCGTCAGTGTATGGATGTGTAGCCGCACTGCGTCAGTGTATGGATGTGTAGCCGCACTGCGTCAGTGTATGGATGTGTAGCCGTACTGCGTCAGTGTATGGATGTGTAGCCGTACTGCGTCAGTGTATGGATGTGTAGCCGCACTGCGTCAGTGTATGGATGTGTAGCCGTACTGCGTCAGTGTATGGATGTGTAGCCGCACTGCGTCAGTGTATGGATGTGTAGCCGCACTGCGTCAGTGTATGAATGTGTAGCCGCACTGTGTCAGTGAGCGGGTTGGGGTGACTCTGAGTGCTGCCACACTGCGCACACCCTCACCTGATTGATGGCTGTGAGAATCCAGGCAGGCAGCAGGTCAAAGTCTAGATGCCAGATTCTGCATTCTGATGTGTTCTCATCAGCTGCATTAATCTACAAAAAGGACAAAAAACTTTTTTTACTAACAATTATTGTAGTTACAAGTTAAATCAATCATTTTTGCTATACTAAGGTCTAACCATGCCTTAAATACATCATAATTTTTGTCCACACATTCAAAAATCTAAAATGTGATTATAATTATCTAAAATACAATCCAAGTAGACACAGCAAAAGTACAATCATTGAGTTTGGTAACATTTTTATATGCGTCAGCAGAACAGAAGACCCAGTGGCCTCCATCAATGCAGAATGTACACATGGTCCTTTAGCTCTTTTCCACAGAGAGTGTGTGGGAGGGCAGCTTGCTTCAGCATATACAGCTACACACACAACTACACACACACACACACACACACACAGTGACACACACACACACACTCACTCACACACAGCCACAGGTACACACACACACAGCTACAGATAAACACATACACACACACACACACACACACACACACACACACACACACACACACACACACACACACACACACAGCTACAGGTACACGTCTACAACACACAACTGATCACATCCAAGCCGCAGTCCCTCACACACTACTGTCATAACTGATGCTATGTCAAATACGCGTGCTACATTCATAAGTGTGCTCAAAAATAAGAGCAACTACACATACACAAGAGTTGTCAAGCACACAGAAAATGGTCTCTTCTGGAAACTATAGGAAATTCTGACCAGTTCCACAGCAAACAGACATGTGAAACAGACGCACCGGGACCAGCCAAACTGCATCCAGGACACACTTCCGACACCTCCTGCAGCGAAGCACCATGATACCCACAACTCAGTTCTGTAATACCAAATTTTAAAATGAAATCAGACACGCGATTCATAACCTGTCAGATACAAATAATCTGTCATTATACTCCAGTATAACTGCAAAGGACAGACACTGTCCCCAGACGGGAATCAAACTTTTAAAAATTCCTAACTACCCAAGAAAGCAGTGTATGGCACGCTGATATTTCTGATAGCTAAAGGTAGCGCATACAGTAGCTAGTTAGCTAAGGTTCAGTTACAGGCAACTTTTATTCGATCACATTTATTAAAGATCGGCTAACATTACAACTGTCTTTTTAAGTGCTAATTTTATATGGGACATTATTAATTTGTTCTTAAACGACAGTCTGACAACTGCTAACTTAGCTAACAAGTTAACGTTAACAAGTTATGACAGTGTTCACGAAGTACACAATCAACTGAGAAAATGTATGCATCACGTGTATATATATATATATATATATATATATATATATATATATATATATATATATATATATATATATATCATGCAAGCAAAGCAGTACATTTAGACACTTACAGAAGATCGCCATCTGAGTTATTGGAATAATGTGGATGTTAGCCTGAAACACACATACGGAAAGTTACAAAGGTGACGACCATGGCCTACGGAAAGCGAGACGCACCAAAAGACTTTAACGCGTAAGCGTATTCGACTACGTATGAAGTCGAAAGTGTTTAACCAGCAAATTGTATTTATTGCGTATTATTTATTTTTGCTTAGCATTTTTAACGGTTTATGTACATTGTAACAGCATATTAGACGTTGTGCACCCGTTTGAACACGATCTACCATAACAAATGACGCTACTCAACATCTCAGTGCTGTGCTTTGGCTAACACGCACCTGTCCTTTTTTCCAGGTGCAGAAAATCACTGACCCCGTTTGGCTGTTGTTCAGCATTGCCGTGAATAGGCAGACGCGCTGACGCTCTTCGATAGATAAGGGATAAGGATTTTGTAACTGTTTGTTTAGATTTACATTATATCTATATTTCTCAATTTATCAGATGCGCTTATCCAGAGTAACTTACAACAGAGCATAGAAAACAGGCCGGGTTAAGGGCAGTGAAGATACTAAATCATAAATGTCATAATTCCAACAGTAGGAGTCATTACATAACATGCCATATTCTAAGTGCAGTAGGTTTGAGGGCATAGCAAATGTATTGGGATATAGAATGAATATTCAGACTTTGGGACCAGTTGTACTGAGATACAGTTTGAACAGAAGAATTTTCAGTCTGTGTTGGAAGATGGTCAGTGATTTGATATTTCTGAATGCTGTGAGGGGCTCATTCCACCCCTGGGGGTCAGAGTAGATGTGACTGAAAAGACAGAGCCTTTCAGAGAGGGATCACAAGGTGACCAGAGGTTGTGGAGCAGAGTGGTCTGGCAGGAGTGTGGGGTTTGATGATGAATTGAATGAATTTCTCTTGCTGCCCTGTATTTGTGTTTCAGTCAAGCCACAGACGGAGGACGGTGAGGAGAGGTGTGACATACGTGCATTTCTGCTGGTTACAGACAATATGAGCAGCAGCGTTCTGTAGGCGCTGGAGAGCCCTGATGGCACATCTAGGGAGACTGACTAAGACAAGCGTTTCA
The DNA here is from genome assembly GCF_013368585.1 of Megalops cyprinoides. NCBI lineage: Eukaryota > Metazoa > Chordata > Actinopteri > Elopiformes > Megalopidae > Megalops > Megalops cyprinoides. The sequence continues at coordinate 41,273,219 of NC_050587.1, read as the reverse complement.
GTCAACAATGAGCTGGGCAGCATATGTAGCAAGAAATGGATGGATTTTGCAGATATTGTATAGAGTAAGAATCGACAGCTCTGGATAATTCATGCTACCTTTTCAATTAAGCGTGTCATCCAGACCGACACCAAGATTCGATTGTGTCATCATCAAGATATCATTGTGTCATCAAGGGTAATGAAGATATTGCTGAGTGAGAGCAGGAGGCTGCTGAAAAAAGTGATACGTTAAAAATAGTCAGTCTTCACATGCATGAGAATCACACTGTGAATATTCACACTTCACCATCAGTGTCTGTGGCCTTTGATAGCAGCAAAATGGTCGGGTACATGCAGAGAGGCAGTTAACAAGAGGTTCAGTGAACCAAAATAGATTTAATTCCATCTTGTAGGCTAAGCAAGGCCGCCGTGTATCACCTGCTCAGACAATGAGGCCTGTTCTTTTGTGTGTGTAAATTAAGAAGGAAACATGCAGAGTGCTGTGCGTTTTCAGCTCGTATTGATCCGCACGGGGGTCACGCATAAAGTGAGAGAGAGAGAGAAGAAAACAATAAAAGTGTCAGCACCGGGGATTGCCTCGTAAACACTGCTACCCTTGACTCCCCGCAGGAGTAACGCATCACTGGTCTGTTTTCCTTCAGTTACCGGTGCGCACTGGCCTTACATTTAACGACCGTGTATTTCACACTGTCAGCTTCCATTTACGGGTTTTCTGCTTTTTGTATTAGGGTAATTTATCTGCACTGTTCTGGTTATTGTATGTATTGACAATGCCTGTGTTTCTACATCTGGTGCGTAATACACTGAAGTCTATGATAAAGCACCAAATTAAAGCATAAGAAAAAAATCAATTAGAACGACGATTATAACAGGAATACCAGCTATCCGTTGTTTGCAGGCGCAGTTACTGCACCACCGTAGCCGGGAATGAGAGTTTTCCAATAAATACATAAACAGATAAATAGCATTTCCCATAACCTTAATATGTAATGCCAGCCATATGCACACCTCGTTAGAGATATCACTTTTTTGTATAGAAGTTTTCTGTCAAATTGGTTTGGGGAGGCTGGGTCGGCAGGTATATTCTTTAAATCAACCACAAGTTCATCAATGACAAAATAACTGTAGATACGAACCGCAAAAGGAAAAATGAATGCTGGAAAAGACTGATTTTTAGTTCGTTGTCTCTGCAGTCATCACAGGTCACTGCTCTACGCACCGCTGTTCCGGGATGCTGACAGCAAACGCTGCAGATCTGCGCGTCGGCGCTGTTGCCAGGAGCCGTCTCGCGCCAGGTGGCAGCAGCAGACTGCGCGCGCGGAGCTGACCGCGGTGCTGAGCCACGCGGTAACGCTCGAGCCACGGTTCCTCTCTGAACACATTCATACACTCTGAACGTTTTCGTTTTATAAAATATAGGATTTGCATATAAATGTTTACAATTATATTCGTATTTTGTTTTATATACAATCATTACAAGTTGGTGAAATTAGTTGGTGAAATAATTTCATACGTTAAAACATTATTTTGTTTTCAGCACAGATTTCGTTTTGAATTTTACATTTATTTTTCGTGAGAAAAATATATCCGATGCAGCCTGGAATGTCTTCCACCGTCCACCTGAAAACAAGTGTTTTCTTGTAATTGATCAAAAAACTTGAAACTTGAATATAATTTTCGCACCGATGTTGGTGTAGATTGCATTGGTAAGTTGAATAAAGAAAACACAGCTCAAATTTTAAAATGACCCGTCGGCGGAGTGCCTCATACAACAAGAAAATATGGACGCGGCTGTTCTTCTCAATTAGAAACCGAATATTTGTATAACCGAATGCATAAAAACTAATCAAACTCAAACCCGTTCCTGCGTCTGCTGAAATCGAAATACCAGTTTGAGAAATGAATAGTAAAACAGTGCTACGACCTCTCCGCCAACTGACGTACTTTCCACTGCTGGTATAAATGAATTCACGCCGTCACCAGTCGTCAGTGATACCCAAGGCTCGTGTTGCCAAGACTTCAGATCAGATCAGCACGCGCGCTGCGCAGAATGGGGTAGAGCCGGACACGCGTGTTCGCGGGAGGCTGGTAGCAGGGCTGAAGAGTTTTCTGCTAGTCGGTTCTTTCTCGAGATGGAAAGTACAAACAACACGACGTCTTCAGACGGCTCCGTCCAAAACGAGAACATCACGACCTTAGCCGAAGTGGCACTAAGTTACCAAATCGCCACCTCTCTCTTGCTGGCAGCGCTGATTCTCTGTGCTATATTTGGGAATGCGTGCGTGGTCGCGGCCATCGCTCTGGAGAGATCCCTCCAGAATGTGGCGAACTATTTGATCGGATCGCTGGCCGTCACGGACCTGATGGTGTCGGTGCTGGTGCTCCCCATGGCCGCTCTTTATCAAGTCTTAAACAAATGGACTCTCGGGCAGGTAACTTGTGACATTTTCATTTCCTTAGACGTGTTGTGTTGCACGTCGTCCATACTACACCTGTGCGCAATAGCCTTGGACAGGTACTGGGCGATAACAGATCCCATAGACTATGTGAACAAACGGACCCCCAGACGTGCGGCTATCCTGATCAGCGTGACTTGGCTGGTAGGTTTCTCCATATCGATTCCGCCCATGTTAGGATGGAGAAAAGCCGAGGACAGAGCTGACCCCGACGCCTGCACCATCAGCCAGGACCCTGGCTACACCATTTATTCGACTTTCGGCGCTTTTTACATCCCGCTCATTCTTATGCTGGTCCTTTACGGGAGAATATTCAAAGCTGCCAGGTTCCGAATCCGAAAAACAGTCCGCAAAACAGAGAAAAAGAAAGTTTCGGACAAATGTGTAACGGTGTCGCCTGCCTTGTTTCATAAAAAGACCAACGGAGACCTGACCAAAAACTGGAAGCGGAGCGTGGAACCAAAGCCGAGCTCGTGCGTAAATGGCGCGGTCAAGCACGGGCAGGACGGCGAGTCGCTGGAGATCATTGAAGTTCACAGCAACTCTAAGAATCACCTTCCCCTCCCAAACACCCCGCAATCAGCGCCGTGTTTCGAGAACAGAAACGAAAAGAATACAGAAGCCAAGAGGAAAATTGCTTTGGCAAGAGAGCGCAAAACCGTGAAGACGCTCGGGATCATCATGGGCACCTTCATTTTGTGCTGGTTGCCGTTCTTCATCGTGGCTCTGGTGTTGCCCTTTTGCCCGGAGAGTTGCCACATGCCGGTGTGGCTCGGGGATGTGATTAACTGGCTAGGCTACTCGAACTCTCTCTTAAATCCGATCATTTACGCCTACTTCAATAAAGATTTTCAAAGTGCTTTCAAAAAAATAATTAAATGCAAGTTTTGCCGACCCTGAGCATCTGACATAATTTTGTCTCGTGCAGCTAAGGTGTTGATATCGGACCATGTAGCCTCTAGCCTGATTACCATGTGTGAATTGTTAGCAAACAACGCGAAGTGATCCGATAGCAACAGGTGTAATGCTGTTATTATTATGGTTATTATGATTATGATGGTTATTTTTACTAGCAACATCATCATCACTTGAGGCCGGTCTTACAGGCAGCGACAGACGCCAGACGAGCGTGATTGGGCGGAGAAGCCCTTCACCGGGCAGACCCGAGGGGTGAAGACGCCCTGCAGGGCAGCGCGACGAGCGGGAGCTGAGCTCGCCATGACACCCCTGTAATGCACGGTCCTATTCCCTCGGAAGACGCGTCGCGGTGTGTGCTGGACTTCGACTTTGTGATTATTTGGTTGGTGCTGGAGGGCTCCCTGCCCACGCGCATCATGCACATCAGTTCTGCTTCGTAGCTTTGAAACAATAAACTCGTCTGTTATTGACAGCCGCCTGCGTGTAGTCCCGTTTGTGCAAAAATGCCTCAAATCACAAAGAAAGGCCTCTGTTGGACGCATGCGTCACGTTACTCTGTGTGCGCAGGTGTTTGAGACTGTTGTGCACCTTTCCGATACCGCTACATACCACGTCTCTCATGTAAAAATATTTGGTAAACAGCTGTCTAGTAAAGTGCATGCACTGAAAGGGTGTGTTGTAATGCCAATGAGCTGATAGTAAATGTAGTAAAGTCAATATTTTTTAAAGTTTTTTTTAAGTTATTCAGTCTATCAGTAGCTAGTTTCACCTGAGTTTGTTTGTTACAACATCATGCTGAGATGATCTGAAAAAAAAAAAAAAAACTGCATTTCAGCATTATTTGGGAGAGGAAGACACAGTGATATCAGCCTGTGCTGATCTCTTCACTTCTGATGTAACAATCAATTTAATAATAATTCAATCTATTCCACTCTCATACACACTCATTACACACACTCACATGCTCATCAATGTCAACACTTAGAGCTGTTCTCTGTTCACACTACATCACACCACACTACATTACATGCATTTAGCAGACGCCCTTATCCAGAGCGACTTCCAGCACAACAGAACAGAAGTGTATCCATTCAAGCTGAATGAGCAACAGTGTCAGACCAGGCTAACACTCCCACACCAGTGACTGTGAAGACAACACCAGTCAAGCCTTGGGCAATCTGATAGAAGCCAAGTATAAAACATCTATATAAAACAACATATAAAATATCAGTCACTAGAACACAGAATCCAAAATAAAACAAAAACAAGAGGGGTGTTAGCGGGCAGGGACTGAGGTGAAACCGAGGTGCAGTCTGAAGAGGTGGGTCTTCAGTCTGCATCTGTCTGTTCACCAAACACCAAACATTACACAGGCAGTGTAATAATAATAATGATAATAATATCTTGCATATGTAGTGGCTCAAACACTACCTGTGTGCACAGCACTGGTAAGTGAATAGCTAAGTGGGAGAGGGCTGAGTCAGACGGCCAGAGAGGGAGGCTCGGATCGGCAGGGCACTCCTGTTCAGTGACAGCAGGTGAGCCTGGTCCTCAGCTGACCCCGTCCTCTCAAACACCGCAGAGTGGACACACTTTCATTACCACAAGGATTTGCTGTAGTTTTATGGGTAATTTAGATCACCTTACGTATTTAGCAGTGAGTGGTAATAGGGCTTTGAGCCAGTCAGAGCCGCTGAGAGCCAGGCTGGTGCAGGTGCAGAGGCAGGTGACATTCACAGGTGATTCCCTTCACACCTGGAAGGGTGGAGCCCCAGGATGTCTCACTGCTCTGGGAAAGGGGGGGGGGGGGGCACAGGTCTGGTACCCCCCGGCTGGCATATCAACAGAGTGGAAAGGAAAAATCTGGCCTTTTTAAGACGCATTCCCTGGAGCTGCACCCTGGCCAGCGCTGGCTGTGTTCTGCAAGCTTCAGAGATGTGAGGAGCACATCAGATGCTCGCTGCCTGAGCTGCGTCTCTGACAGAGTCCCACTGGGCTGCAGCTTTCAGAAACAGAAGCGTCTGCAGAGAGCGTTTGCCACACACAGAAAACCTGCAAATCACAGACATGATTCTCCGCTAAAATACTTTCTCTAGCAGAACATATCATGCTATTTTACAACACCAATGATGATCATAATTTTTAGTGTATGTGATTTAATGATTAATATTTGTTGCAGTAACGCCAGAAGTCATTCTAGCTGTTAAATGCTGTTACAGTGTAAGTGCTGTTACAGTGTAAATCCTGTTACAGTGTGCATATGAATGCAGGTGCTCATTTGGAGAGAAGGAATCATCAAGCATGGATTTATGGGACATTTCTCACACACACACACACACATGC
>NC_050587.1:41230000-41262500 GCF_013368585.1 Megalops cyprinoides | reverse complement strand
TCTCCTGGGTCTGAGATGTGTTTGTGCATCGCTGTGAACAGGGAGACACAGAGCAAGAGAAGCAAGACAGAAGCAAACTGATCAGTAACACTCTGCTCGGGGCGGGGCGGGGCGGGGTGGGGCGGGGTGGGGCGGGGTGCACAGCCACATCAGAGAGAGACACATCTTTAATGCAGGTTTCAAGAACATGAACAAACTAAAACTAAAAATGTACAAACAGTATCTACAGTATCTAAAATCCAATTTCAAACGGAAAAGTACAAATTTGCACCCCAGTCTGCAGATAACGAAGGCTGATTAGCATGTGTGTAATTAGTAGACTGTGATGATTGCAGAAGGCCAGGGAGGTTTTGTGTGTTTTTTTCTCTGTCTAATTCCAACAGGTTTCACAAAGGGTTATGCCAGGATAGGGGGAATGGAGGGGGGGGTGGGGAGGGGGTTTTTGGGAGGGGGGTGGAGAGGGTTATGATAGGACAATGACTAGATCTCAGGCAAACTGAAGCACAGTTCACTGTTACTGAGTGTTACTGAGTTTCCACTAAGGAAAAGCCAGCACTGTAACCAGCTGCTCTTTAGACAGTGCTGAAAACATAGACTTCAACAGAGGAAAAGATCGTCATCTCTGCATGAATGTTACATATTTGCTGCATATCTGACGTTTGCTAAAATGGAACAGTTGTTGCAGTTGATACAAAATGCGGCTCATGTTACAGCTCTCTTGGTCTCACTCCACTGCCCGCATCATGTTCAAGGGCTTGATGCTCACATACAGGGTGACCAACAAAACTGCACCTACCTACCTGAGCTCACTGCTGCAACCCTGTGTTCCCTCCCAACTGCTATGCTCTGCTAACGAACGGCGCCTGGTGGTCCCGTCGCATCGCGACGTAAAATCGCTATCCAGGACTTTCTCCGCTGTTGTCCCCCGATGGTGAAATGAATTTCCACACTTCATCCATTCTGCTGTGTCCCTCTCTGTCTTCAAGAAACATCTGCAGACACAGCTCTTCCGCTCTCACCTGAGCACCTGAAACACTTCCCCCTAAAGGAGCTTCTCATGTCTCAAACTGTGTCCCACTAAGCTATAAAATAAAATTTTTAAAAAATGTAATCTAATGGTTTAAAGCACTCGTTAGCTTTACCTGCTAGTTTGTACCTTGCCTGGTCAACCATTGAAACCTGGTCATGCAGCACTTCTAATATGGTTGACTCTGTATGGTTTTTCGTTTGTGTTGTATTGTACCTCATTTGTAATTCGTTTGGATAAAAGTGTCTGCCAAATGAATCAATGTAAATGTAAATGTAAGTTGAGAATTATCTTTATTACTGCCGATTTTTTCAGTTTGTTTTCATCATAAATGACTTTTGGTGATTGCAGAGAGGAAGCATGTACTCTTTGGGTCACCAGTGGAAAATTTGAAATCACAGTGTTGAACAGGAGCACCAACAGGGAAGCTGCTGCCACGGGATGCACTCAGGGAGAAAGAGCTGCCGGACCCTCCCTATCACAGCACGACATTGCTCGGGCTGAAGATATGCCACTGGGCATAGCATGTTCAGCCTCTGCCCCAGCATCCTCTTCTCTGCTGGGTTTGTGTACTTTGACAATGTCATATGGCTATTTTCATGATCATGTGACTTACGCCCTAAGATACAGCTGATATTGAACACATGTTGCATTGTCATGTGTGTGACCTCTGACTGAGTAACTCTGAGCAGGCATAGAGAGACAAGAGAAAGTGCTTCAGCATGGGAATCAGCTCTCAGAAAAATAGCATCTTTCCAAACCCCACAAAGCCTGACAGCCTCTTCAAAATGACAAAGTCTGAATCTTCTCAACCTAAAACCAGTCTGTCAGAGTTAGTGTCTGCAGTTCAAATCAAATGTGATTTTATTCGGTTTCGTCGGAAGTGGGTTTGGTTCCGGTCTGTCATCACAGAATAATTGGATTATAATGGACAGTAATCAGCGGCTTCAGCAGTCATTACCCTGTTGACTTTAACAACCTCAAGTGCTGAGGGTTTATTAGAGTGTTTGGTTTCCTGATTCCATCTGAAATGGAGCCGCTGTGCATTAATCTGAGGGCTTAATATGCCTGCGGCTTCCTGTCCCTCACTCCTCTCGTTATCTCATCTCCCCGCCATCTGTCTCCCCCGCGCTTCTGAGCCACACGCCCTGTCAATCAAATATCAATCAAAGTTCGTTTGTCACGGATCTCTCCGGAAGGAGCCGCTGAAGAGAGAGTCACAGATGAAGGAGCTGCGAGGCCTGCTGACAGACCCACAGGGGAAAGATCCAGTTCAGATTAATGACAGAAGCTGGGTTAAAACCAGCTCATTCTCCAAGACACTCATTCTCTGACTGAACGTTAGAGCCGGTCGGCCAGGTGCAGGGGCACAGCAAACAGCCTCTGCGAGGAGCACGCTGCTCTGGGAGAACTTCCTGTTTGCAGGAATTTGCTGCTTTCTTCGTTTAATGCCCTGAGTTTACAGTGGAGTTGCTGTGTTTGAAAGTGGCGGTGCTTGCTGATTGGTTGGGCACTCTAAGGGTTGTTGGTTTGAAAGTGTCGGTGCTTGCTGATTGGTTGGGCACTCTAAGGGTTGTTGGTTTGAAAGTGTCGGTGCTTGCTGATTGGTTGGGCACTCTAAGGGTTGTTGGTTTGAAAGTGGCGGTGCTTGCTGATTGGTTGGGCACTCTAAGGGTTGTTGGTTTGAAAGTGTCGGTGCTTGCTGATTGGTTGGACACTCTAAGGGTTGTTGGTTTGAAAGTGTCGGTGCTTGCTGATTGGTTGGGCACTCTAAGGGTTGTTGGCTTGAAAGTGTCGGTGCTTGCTGATTGGTTGGACACTCTAAGGGTTGTTGGTTTGAAAGTGGCGGTGCTTGCTGATTGGTTGGGCACTCTAAGGGTTGTTGGTTTGAAAGTGTCGGTGCTTGCTGATTGGTTGGGCACTCTAAGGGTTGTTGGTTTGAAAGTGTCGGTGCTTGCTGATTGGTTGGGCACTCTAAGGGTTGTTGGTTTGAAAGTGTCGGTGCTTGCTGATTGGTTGGACACTCTAAGGATTGTTGTGTTCCCTTCCATTTCTGTCTAAAACACTTGAACGAGCTGTGGCTAACCAATTATCCTCCTCTCTCTGCCAGAACAACTTTCTTGAACTCCTCTTCTCTCTTTACATGCAACATGCCAATGTCACGCAACTTTTCCTGTCTTTTCTGTCATCTGACACACAGGTTTCTGCATGCATCTCAGCTTGCCTGAAAGACATTGCACAGTGGATGGTGGACCACTGCCTGAAGCTGAACATGGCTAAAAAAATCTACCTCTGCCCTCTGCCTAGACTTGACAGCCTTTTCACCGACAGCACTGTCAATAGCCTTGGTGCTTGAGGGCAAACTGTCCTTCTCAGTCAGGCATGCAGATTCTTTTTGTACAACATCCAAAGGATCTGCCCCTTACCTCACTATGTATTCTACATAAGTCCTAGTTCAGGCCCTGGTCCTCTCACACCTGGACTACTATAACTCCCTCTTTGCTTGTCTTCCTGCCTGTGCCATCAAACCCTACAAAAAAACCAGAATCCAGCTGCATGTCATGCTTACAATCTCTGTAAAGGTAATCACGTGACTCCCCTCCTCACCTCACTTCACTGGCTTCCTGTTATTGCTTGTACCAAGTTCAAAGCCTTAGTGACTCATGTATGTAGTATATTTGGGTTGTCCGATTGCACAAGTTAACTTGCGGTAAGTCTTGAATGGTGTTGTCTTCACACTCACTGGTCTGGGAGTGTTAGCCTGGTCTGACACTGTTGCTCATTCAGCTTGAATGGATAGTTCCATTGTGCTGGAAGTTGCTCTTAATAAGAGTGTCTGCTAAATGATAGTAATGTAATGTAATGAAAGTGGAGGGGGTGAGCTGATTGGCTTGAATTTAATTCAGTCCATGTAATTGTATTTTTTCATATTCCACATTAATTGTGGTTCTGTGGGTGTCATTATTTCACAGAGGTGCCAATGATTATAGTAAGATGTGGCTTTGTTATACTGGAGCTGCTGAAAGCTCCTCCTCCTCTAATCTTCGCGAGTGTTTGTGTACTGTGGAGAATGACAGCATCAATTAGCACAAATTTCCATGGAGTGTGTTCCTTCGTTCCCACAGGCGGCTCGCAGAGAGCCGCTCTAATCTGTCAACGAGCAACAGTAAGTCTCTGAGTGGCGAAGAATAATGAAGGCCAGGGCTAACGACTCGACAAGCCGAGAACAAAAGACTCTGTGAAAGTGGCTCTGGGCCGCTGAGGTTCTTTCCCAACAGAAATGAGAAAGAATCAGGCGAAAGGTGCAGGGCTGTCAGATATCTCTGAATCAGCCGTGTGCAGTCAGTCACGTTCTCACTGAAGCAACACGGATCTCTGCTCAAATGCAAAGACGCAATTGAGACTGGAGCATTGGGGCAGCATGGTTTTAGCTCTCTGTCTTTATGCATGTATAATCTCAGCAATTTTAATATTAATCCAGCTTATAAAACATTTGGGTTTTTTTTCTTGGCCATTCATCCTACCTTGGAGATGTCATTCTGACTCTTGTAGGAGGGAAGCTTTCATACAAGAAGGAAAATATTTAATAACCTCCACACACACAGACTGAATACAGGCCATTAAGATCAAATTTTTTCTATTATCTGTGTAAAGGTGTGCAGGTGTAAATAGTTCTACAGGACTGTCTGAGGAGAGAGAGCGAAAGAGTCAATGGAGAAGTGAGGGAAATAGAGAGAAGAACAGAGAAGGAAATTTGCATATATGAATGTAACCATTTGTCATGCCCATAAAGCACACTGAATTAAGAGAGTTAGAGAAGGACAGAGAGGGAGAGAGAGAGACAGACAGACTCCCCTGCTGGGGGTATGTTGGGCCACCAGCGAGTATGGATGGGAGGAGCCTCGGGAGGCTGAACTCCCAGCAATCTCTGCAGACCTGGAGGAAACAGCGCCCCCCGCTGGCTGAGGCAGGAGACCCTGTCGTCGCTGTGAGAGCACACAGCGCCGTCCCTGCAGCCACTTCCATGTCCTGATGAGTCGTAAACCTTCATCCTGGCGTGGGCGCGCGCAGAGCGGTGACATGCTGCTGTTTTTGAGGGGGTTAGGAAGGCACCCTGGGGTCCCCCGCTGTGGGAGGCTCTCTGCAGTAGGCACTGCTCTTCATCCAGCCCTGTAAAGCTCTTCGGAGAACGCTGCAGCGCGTTACAGCGCGTTACAGCTCGTTACAGCGCGTTACAGCTCGTTACAGCGCGTTACAGCATGTTACAGCATGTTACAGCATGTTACAGCGCGTTACAGCGCGTTACAATGCGTTACAGCTCGTTACAACGCATTACAGCGCGTTACAGCTCGTTACAGCGCATTACAGCACGTTACAGCTCGTTACAGCGTGTTACAGCATGTTACAGCTCGTTACAGTGCGTTACAGCGTATTACAGCTCGTTACAGCTCGTTACAGCGCGTTACAGCACGTTACAGCTCGTTACAGCGCGTTACAGCACGTTACAGCTCGTTACAGCACGTTACAGCATGTTACAGCTCGCTACAGCGCGTTACAGCACGTTACAGCTCATTACAACGCGTTACAGCGCGTTACAGCACGTTACAGCTCGTTACAACGCATTACAGCACGTTACAGCGCGTTACAGCGCGTTACAGCTCGTTACAGTGCGTTACAGCGTATTACAGCTCGTTACAGCTCGTTACAGCTCGTTACAGCGCGTTACAGCGCGTTACAGCTCGTTACAGCGCGTTACAGCACGTTACAGCTCGTTACAGCACGTTACAGCATGTTACAGCTCGCTACAGCGCGTTACAGCGCGTTACAGCGCGTTACAGCTTGTTACAACGCATTACAGCACGTTACAGCGCGTTACAGCTCGTTACAGCGCGTTACAGCGCGTTACAGCTGGCTGAAGCTGGTAAAGTTCACACTGACTTTGTTTGCTTCCTACACCACTCATTTTCTCCTGCAACAATAGGCACTTCCATCTACACGCTTGATTGCGTGGTCTTCCTCATGTTAATTATTTGGGGACATATGCTGTATATTTCTGTATATATGTCTCTGTGAGAAATTAGACTGAAATAGTGAAGGTTAGTACTGTGGAACATGATCAGCAACTTTTAACTTCACACAGAAATATCACACTGATGCTTTAGGGTCAGAGGGAGACAACTAAAACACAATATGGAATTTGATTTTTAATGCATTCATTTCAGTAGATTTTACCAACACAGTAAACAAGAGAAATGAGAGAAATGATAGCTTTAAATACATTTACAAATTACACACACACACACACACTTACAGAGACACACACACACGCACACATGCAGGTTTGTCCATGAAATATATCACACACAGCACGTTAGACTGGTGCATGGTAGTGGCATAAGCCCTCTGTCCATCTCCTGTGAATTATGTACAGTCTCCTGCACCAAGCTGCAGGCTGGCCCTAAAGCAGCTCTACATCCAATCATAGCGCACTGCCTCTCCTCTCAAATTCACTGCCCTGTCTCCCTCTCTCTCCATTTCTCTCCCTCTCCATTCCTCTCTCCCTCCCTCCCTGCACCTCTCCCTCGCTCTCTCTCCCCCACGTCTCTCCCCCTCCGTCTCTCTTCCTCCATCTCTCTCCCCCTCTTCCTCACACTGACTGCGGAGCCTCCTCTGGTAGCCTCCCTTTCACAGCTGATTTTGAGCTGGACTGTCATCTCCAGCACAGCAAATCGGGTGCAAATCTAACCGAATCAGTGTCAAGGTTTAGTCAGTTCATGATTCAAGAGTTTTTTTTTACCAGTGCGGCTGAGATTAAGGTCTAGAAACTTTTGAAGATTATGTTTCTAAAACATATTTATGGTGGTGTGGAGGCTACAGTCTATGATGTTACTAAATCAATGTACAAGGAAAATAAATGTGGTGTGAAAATTGGAAACAAGTGAACACAGTTCTTCTCTCTGGGGCCTGGAGGAAGACAGGGCTGCAGTCTGAGTATGACGCTGTTCAAAATCTATATCACGGAATTAGCCGGACTGTCTCCAGTCTGTGACCCATGGACTCACTCTGCAGCGAAAATTATATGAAATTACAAAGACGCCAATTACGTCTTTTCTCTGTAAATGGCATTCCTCTGTCTCTCGGAGATCAGGCCGTCCTGGAGCAGCGCTGTCACTCCGGAGCGCTGCCAGCACACCCGTGTCAGATCTGTGACACACCTGTGTCAGAGCAGTCTGAAAGATTCCACTCGGCGTTCTGTGAAAAATTGTGCACAGTTTGCAAATTCCAGAAGCCATCCCTGCAGGGGCAGCGCAGGGCACCTGCAGAAGCTCAGACTTTGACCACAGCCCTGCGGTCATAAACTGGGCAGAGGACGGAAACATTAACGCATCAGGCGACGTCATGGGGGGGGGGGGGGGGGGGGGGTTGGCACAGGCAGGTGCAGAGTGAGAGCCAGCGTGGCACAGGCAGGTGCACAGGCAGGCAGGTGCACAGAGCCAGCATGGCACAGGCAGGTGCACAGAGCCAGCATGGCACAGGCAGGTGCACAGGCAGGCAGGTGCACAGAGCCAGCATGGCACAGGCAGGTGCACAGGCAGGCAGGTGCACAGAGCCAGCAGTCAGCCAGCCAAATCAACCGCCTCTCCCCACCGAACCAAACCGCCTAAACTCAAACCAATCAGAGAGGGAGAGATGCAGGAGGACTGTGGACTGAACTCTCTCTGCGCTCAACCACACAGGTAAACCTCTATATCTCACACCTACTGACTTCACCTGTATCTGCCTCTCACACCTACTGACTCCACCTGTATCTGCCTCTCACACCTACTGACTTCACCTGTATCTGCCTCTCACACCTACTGACTCCACCTGTATCTGCCTCTCACACCTACTGACTTCACCTGTATCTGCCTCTCACACCTACTGACTCCACCTGTATCTGCCTCTCACACCTACTGACTCCACCTGTATCTGCCTCTCACACCTACTGACTTCACCTGTATCTGCCTCTCACACCTACTGACTCCACCTGTATCTGCCTCTCACACCTACTGACTCCACCTGTATCTGCCTCTTGCATTTAGGACACCAGAATATCTTCCTCTGTGCAGTGCTGTGACCACACTCAGCCAGGACCTCGGCTTGTGATCTCATTAGAAAAACACACTATAAAAAAAACCATTACAAACAGGAGAATGTGGCTGCTTGCTGTGAGCTGGTGTTGTTCATATGAGAGGCGGAGAGCATGAGGGTGATACCCAGCACCATAGACTGCTGTGTGACTGACCCGGTGATCTGAGCTCTGAGTCTCAGTGCTCAATCTGATGCTCAGTATTGGCTGTCTGTTTCACAGGGACTATCCTGTTATTTCCAATAAAACCTGAGCCCGTGGATTGCAATAAAGAAGGTTTTTTTCTTCCCCTTCAGGGGATACGCTGGCAATATAACTCCTATTAAATATTTCCATAGTGTTTTACAGAGGCTTACAAGAGCTACACAAACGCACAGAATCAGGAAACTGTGAAGGAGGGCCTCACCCAGACAATAACCCATAACTTCAACTGGCTTCACTTTTTCAGCAGGGAAAATCCTCCAGTTTCATTCAAAGCTGTAATTTCAGGAACGGCATACGTTGTGCGTACGTTACAGGAGAACACCAGTGTAACGTTTTTACAGCGTTCCACAGAGCACCCTGCTGCACTCCTCGGGTCTCCATGCAGCACTCACACAGGTCATCTCCATGGAGACGCAGGTTTACTGTCCGCAGGGGCTTGTGTGCTTGTAGGCAGGGCTGGTCTTTAGGGACAGAGAGACACCTCTGAAGGGGTGCGGGGAGTCTCCCAGCATCAGACCAGCAAGCCGACTGACCTCCATTGCCACTGCCCACACCACCAGGTCACACGGGGGGACTACAGCCACCGCCCACACAGCCCACACAGCCACCACAGACGGGTACAAACACTGTACAAACACTGTACAAACGCTGTACAAACGCTGTACAAATGCTGTACAAACACTGTAAAAACGCTGTACAAACGCTGTACAAACGTTGTACAAACACTGTACAAACAAGGTACAAATGCTGTAACGCTTAAATATGAGCTCCCGTGTCAGCACTACAGCACAGATGACAGGTCGTATTTAATTCGGGGGTCCTGCCCGTCAGAAGCGGCAGGGGAATGCAGGGTTTCACAGGATTTCCACTGGCTACAGCACTGCTGGCATCTGTGCTAACAGGCTACAATGAACAGGAAGCCTGGACCACTGCTGCACCTCCCACTCTCACTCACAGCCCGCCGGAGCCCAACACTCCCCCCCCACCCCCACCCCCCCCCCCACCAACCTGTGGCTGTGGAGCTGAACTACTCTGATGAAGTGTTCAGATGAACTGATGCCCTGTGATATACCAACGTAATCTTTTCTATTATTATTTTCCAGGAGTCTCAAAAAGCCTTTTAATAAGCCTAATAATGTTCCAATTTTTTTTTCCCAAATACACTATGCACAGCATTTTGGTTGTAAAAATACACTAACAAATAAAATACACACAAAGTACACACAACACATGCATACACACACACACACACACACACACACACACACCAAAAACACGCACGGCACAGTAACAACAAAAACTGATGGATGAGACATTTCTCAGGTGAAACACTCAAACTCACTCTTGTTATTTGAATGGCCCATTTGTATTCACATGGTGAATGTGATGTTATTTTGGCTTATTCTGTGATTACAGCTACTGATAAAAACATGCTGTCATCTTGAGCAAAAAAAAAAAACAGTTTGCTGTTTTCAACTAAAAATGATTAGTGTCAGTCACAGAGAGACTGTTCCTTATCAGAACGCTAAAACTCTGCGTGCCAGAAAACCTGTAAAGATGTAAACACACATGCTGGTCAATCCTTTTCCCCTCAATCTCCAAATCTGTGTCCCTTTATCAGTGGATGTCTTCACAAGGTCTGTGGACAATGATGGAACAGGATACACTGACTCTCTGTGCTGGTGGAACAGGATACACTGACTCTCTGTGCTGGTGGAACAAGATACACTAACTCTCTGTGCTGGTGGAACAGGATACACTGACTCTGTGCTGGTGGAACAGGATACACTGACTCTCTGTGCTGGTGGAACAGGATACACTGACTCTCTGTGCTGGTGGAACAGGATACACTGACCCTCTGAGCTGGTGGAACAGGATACACTGACTCTCAGTAAGTGCACTGGATATTAAATACCCAAACAGATTTCACTGAAATCCCCCAATGGCGGAGTAATGACCTGTGAATGAAGACTTTCAGCGGACAGTCATTAAGAATCTCGCTTATTTCAAAGAACGCTGATTAATCACATTTAACTGTGGCAATTAACTACAAAAGCTGTTACACTTCCCAATCACTGCATATACCAGCTCCTAATGTCACATTAGAATATACTGAACATGAATTATTTTTAGATTTGTTGTGAAATAAAAGTCAGAGTAGTAGAGTTTATGGGCTCACACACACACAAACACAAACACAAACACAGAGAAAAGAACTAAAAACAGATAATCCCGAGATGATGTATA
This sequence comes from Megalops cyprinoides, assembly GCF_013368585.1. Taxonomy (NCBI): domain Eukaryota; kingdom Metazoa; phylum Chordata; class Actinopteri; order Elopiformes; family Megalopidae; genus Megalops; species Megalops cyprinoides. Next base: position 41,251,893 of record NC_050587.1, on the reverse strand, counting down.
AAAGCATTACTGGCTATACGCAGTCACATTTCATTTTACACAATTTTACATAACAGCCGCAAAGCACATTTGAGACTCACCTTCTCGCCCCTGCACCAGCAGTGCCTGCCCAGCCAGATTCTGGGGAGAGCGCCACAAAACTTCACCTGAACAACTGGGACTCATTTCAGCACGAGCCACAGTTCTTTTTTTCCATTTAGACTTGTCCGATGCATTAGTGCTGTGAAGCTACTGTACGCTAAATGGGTCTTTTAAACTTCATGATGGCATAATTAAACCAGACTAAATGCCACATTCACCCAAGACATTTACGCTGTTTTCTCCTTCATTCAGCCCAGTTTTGGCATCATAATTGCACACTACACTCATCTCACCACAACTCGCACACGTCTGACAGTCCCAGGGGGAACAGACAGGCCTTACCTACAGAACCTCAGTGCTGTACAGGGGAACTGACATCCTGTGGCCATTTCTGCAGCCAGTGCAGTTTTGAGCTCTACCCTCTACCCTCTGTCCTCTATCCTACAGAGCCTTTACATTTATGTTTAAAAAGACAACTTTCCAACATTCTGCAGTGAGATTTACATGCTGGATTCAACTTCTGAATGATCTCATTATTATGTTTTTTTCATTATTCATGGGTAATTCAAAACACTGACATACTTAAGCAGTGCCAGAATGCTTGTTAAGGTTTACAGATATCAGGAAAATGCAGAGGGTTTTTTCTCTTCATAAATATTCATTATGGGATCTAAGTACCCTGAACAAAATCAGATTAATTCACTGATATTATGAATTGCCCTGCCTGAAAGTATTAGTGAAGGCAGAAGTCTTTACAGTGAGTCATAATTTTCACACAGAAAGGCCTGCAGCCTCATACAGCTCTTGCAGGTTTTGATTATTTGAATATTTCATCTCAGGAGTAAAGAGATTAAAGAGTTGTGAATTCCTCTCATATCCAGCAATCGCAGCTTTAGTGCTGTTTTAATCACTGTGACACAGTGCTGTCCCTGCGGGAGTCTGCAGGTTTATGCTGCAGACACCGCCCTCCTGAGGCCGGGGAAAGGCTGATGGGCCTGATGGGTGTGTCAGGAGATGCAGCCATATCTGAGCCATATCTGAGCCGTATCTGAGCCGTATCTGAGCATCAGAGCTCTGCTGCTCTGATGCAGCCACACATCCAAACGACACACCTTCGGCAGGTCTGCGCACACGTTGCCGGGACAACGGGACAGAAAGGTTAAAGTTCACAGAAAGATTTGTTCTACAGATCTGAGCCCCATAAAAACAAATAATAAGCAATGTTATGATATCCTTAGGACTTTTAAAGACAACATGGCTTAAACCAGTGGTTTGAACTAGTTTTGTCCGAAGAGAAGTTTGTTGTGTAACTGTACGTTTTTTTTTTTAAATTGTATAACAATGCAAATATATTCAATTGAAGAGTATGGCTGAGTCAGGCTGAGCTGAGTTTAGTCTTTTTCAATTCATTACTATTTTAGGGTTTAATTTTGTAAGTCTTTACAAGAGCTCACAGTGTGACTCAGTTCTGAGAGGAAGCAGTCCTCTGTCAGCACAGACAGAGCAGGACTATGCTGAGGATGTTCTCTGAAACGTAGACTCCAGGAGCTCAGTCCGCCTCCGAGCATGCGGATAGATCACGGAGGGCCAGGTGAATCTCGCTGTGCTCCGTCCGATCTCTCCCTGTGAAGCAGAGTGATTAGGGCCAGCGCTCCCTGTTGGTACTGAGAAGCTTCTCTGGATGCCAGTCGGAGGTGGGGTGAGATGGGGTACGCTGTGCTAACACTTCTCTTGAGTCATTATTTGACTTATTCTTATTTCTTTTAAACAATGCGCTTTGAGAGAAGAGTTTGAGCAACTCTCACATTTTAAAAATCATTTCTTTAAATTCCTTTATCAAAGTAATGAACAATGTGCTTTGCCATTTGTTATAATCTTGATTTAAACTTATTTTCCGTGTATGTGGAGCATATCAGTGAGCAGGTGCACACATCCTGTCCTATCAGTGAACAGGGCATTGTGTCACTCACTGCTGAGAGAGATTACTGGTGGGGATCAACAAAGGCTGAAACACCATGATGCAGCACAGAAATCTTGGATTTGTAGCGACAAATAAATTAGACACAAATACTCACCATAACTTCTGCATCGGTTCCCAAAATGATAAATCAGAGAGGAGGTTCGTGAAGATAAATTATTCTATAAATCTCTGCCGCAGCACCGGGTCAAGGACCAGAACCATAACAAATCATACATGATATAAATCGCTGTCACCGCAGACCACACACCATCAGTCAGGTGAGGAGATCACTGAGGCAGCTGCTCTGTATCTGATGAAATGAATCAGAGAGGAAATCACCTGCTGATGGCTGTTTTCCAGAGTCCTTCACAGTAATTTTAGTTAATAATAAAAAAGTATCACAATAACAAAGTGCTGTACAAGATGTGCATTTAAAAGACTCTCACTTTGACTCTCACTTTTTCTGCTGCAAAAAAAGACTGCCCCAACCTACCTCCAGGACCTCATCCCAACTTACGCACCCGCTCGACAACTTCGCTCTGCTACATCCAGACACCTTGCTCCTCCCACCATCAGAACGAAAGGCCCACGCTCCACGCTACCTACCTTGCCTAGGTAGCATAGCGGCAGCAATAATACTAATACTTTATTGCCCCAATGATTGTATTTGATATATGTACCCCTAGATCACATTAGCTCTGTCTCGCTACACTGACCTTGTGCTCAGCTTCAGCACTATCTGCTTTGTATGACCTGCACACATCCTGCCCTTGTGCCTGTTTGCCCACTATATGCACTTTTGTATGTCGCTTTGGATAAAAGCGTCTGCTTAATGAATAAATGTAAATGTAAATGTAAAAGTACAAACATAAAGCAAAGATAGAAGCTCTGGCAGTGATTAGGCTGATAGCTGCCCTGCAAACACAGTCTCTCCACTGCAGAAGTCTCATCTTTAACTGATAAAGCGGCTGTTTCAACTGTAAGGGCTGGAACGGCCTCACTGAATGGTATGACAGGAAGTGTAGCGTGGCCTAAACTGCAGCCCCTGTTACTGTGATGAGGAGGGGTACAGCACAGCCCCCCTTATTTGGATCCTCAGCGTCCCGCTTTACCTCACAGCACAGCGCAGAATGAGAGGTGACTCGGCACATAACGGGCCGATGACATCATTGCTCTGAGTGCGAGGTACCAGCAGGTGGCCACTCTGATGCCTGTCTGAAGCTTTCAGTTTGCGCCACAGTCAATGACAGGGACCAGTCAAAGTAAGTCTCCTTTTACAATGGTAACAGCCCCTTTGCCTGACCACATACCACACACTCAGTCAGTCACTCACACTCTCTCACTCAGTCAGTCAGTCACTCACTCACCGTCACTCACTCACTCGCTCACACTGTCTCACTCAGTCACTCACTCTGACACTCTCTTGCTTAATCATTCATGCACTAACTCACACACTAACTCTCCCAATCACTCACTAACTTACACACTCACAGACTCTCTCAATCACACACTCACTAATTCACTCACTCACTCAAACACTGTCTCATTTAATGACTCACTCATACACTGAGACATTCTTATTTAATCATTCACTCACTCAATTGCTCACTAACTCACTCACTCACTCACTCTCTCACTCAATCGCTCACTAACTCACTAACTCACTCACTCACTCACTCACTCACTCACTGACATTCACTCACTCCCACATTCTCCTCCAGTGTTCAGTGTGATGACTGTTTAGAAGAATCTTCCTTTGCTTTGGTCTGGAAGAGGCAGAGACGGGATGCTGAACTGAAACAGCCCTCTTTTCCATGGAAACTTTTATTTTTAGATTTCAGAGAAGGAGCGGACGAGAGTCAGGTTTCTCAGAAATGCCTTTTGAAATGAAGAGAAAATTACTTGAGCAAAGCCAATTGTTTTAAATAAAAGCATTTCATTTCCAATTGATTGATTACCTTTTAACCCGGGATTTCTGGCTTTTAACCCGGGTTTCTGGCTTTTAACCCGGGATTTCTGGCTTTTAACCCGGGGTTTCTGGCTTTTAACCCGGGGTTTCTGGCTTTTAACCTGGGATTTCTGGCTTTTAACCCGGGGTTTCTGGCTTTTAACCCGGGGTTTCTGGCTTTTAACCCGGGGTTTCTGGCTTTCGCTTGTTTTATTTTTCAGTTTTGCATGCGTTGTCCCTTTAAGGCAGCAGCTGCCGTCCCACAGCCTCCTCCTGACCTCTGATTGGTCTGCACTTTCATCTTCACTGGATGCTGTTCAAATCAATTTTCCAATCCACAATTTTTCAGTTCATCACACTGTAATTAACAGCTTGTGCTCAAAATAAGCTGCTATTGGATATTTCCTCTGCAAAACAGCAGCAGGTAGGTGTTAGCAGCTTAGTTTTCTGCAGAGGCCCTGAATGTTGATAAAGCCCACACTGCTGAACAGATTTATATTTCTGGAATGATTGTTATTAAGTTGTTGCAGGTCAAATTTTCAATCAAACAGATGACCTCATGTAATAATGCACATAAGATTTTCAGTGCTGTATTTCAAACTGTATTTCATGCTCTGTTTTTCAATCATGTGCTAAATGCCCTGCCACACAGCATTCTCCTGACATTGCACAGCGACGTAGTGGTGACGGACCTGCGGGGTTTCTGAGATGCAGTGGTAAGGCTGCATAGAGTGTCTGGCAGCCATTTGTGCTTTCTCTCACTGTGAGCGAGCGTCTATCTCACTGCTCTCCCTGTCAGCATTCAAAACTTCACCCTAAAAAAGCTGTACGGTACAGCAGCAAACCTCAGGAGCACGTCACGTCCAGCTGAACGTTTACGGCCTCATAAATACATTACAGTGGGTACAGCAGGTAAACGGCACAGCAATAACACCAGCGAGAGACAGCAGGTAAACGGCACAGCAATAACACCAGCGAGAGACAGCAGGTACAGCAGGTAAACGGCACAGCAATAACACCAGCGAGAGACAGCAGGTAAACGGCACAGCAATAACACCAGCGAGAGACAGCAGGTAAACGGCACAGCAATAACACCAGCGAGAGACAGCAGGTACAGCAGGTAAACGGCACAGCAATAACACCAGCGAGAGACAGCAGGTAAACGGCACAGCAATAACACCAGCGAGAGACAGCAGGTAAACGGCACAGCAATAACACCAGCGAGAGACAGCAGGTACAGCAGGTAAACGGCACAGCAATAACACCAGCGAGAGACAGCAGGTACAGCAGGTAAACGGCACAGAAATAACACCAGTGAGAGTGGATTCCTCCTCACTCCACAGTCTGCTCTGCAGGGTACACACTACCACAGAATGAACCTTATGAATGGCTCTTTCAGCAAGACCTTCAAATGTTACCAAAGAGTGCAAATGGAAGAACAGCATGGCACATGACAAGGTGCATTGTGGGATGTCCCCGGGCTGACAGTGCAGCAGATGTGACAGCACAGCGTGCCTCCCACTCCTCAGAGATCGCATGGCTTAACATTGCTAAAGGTACAACACTGGTGATCGGCATGACGGCAGCCAATCACGTCAGCTTCTCTGGAGGCCTGACGAAGAGAAAGAGCTGCAGGTGCAAAGAGGCGTGGCAGGTGAGAGGCGGAGTCACAGCAATGAGTCACAGTGAGGAGTGCTCAAACAGGATGACCTGAGTCCCGCTCGCAGTCCTGCTCACAGGCTTTGCTGGCCTCATCAGCCCGATTCGCGAGTACACCGCCAAGTCTGCCTCGGCCAGGAGGGGGCTGGGCGGGGGCGGGTGGAAGCTGGGCGGGGCCCGGTGGGTCCTGGGCGGAGTCATGTGGAAGCTGGGCGCGGTCAGGTGGTTGGTGGGAGGGGTTAATTGTAGGCTGGGTGGGGGCCGGTGAAAGCTGGGCGGGGTCCAGTGGGTCCTGGGCGGAGTCAGGTGGAAGCTGGGCAGGGCCCGGATGTTGGTGGGAGGGGTTGGGTGGATGTGGGATGTGGGGGGTGGGGGGGTTGGGGGGGGTGGAGGCGGGAGAGGTAGTGTGGGAGGGAGAGCTGGGGGTGGGGATGCAGGTTGGGGTGTGGTCTCAGGTGGCGGGGTGGAGCAGGGGGGTCCGTGGGGGTCTTTCAGGGTGTAACGGGCAGAATGGTAAAAGGTGAAGTACTCCATGGCAGGCGGCCCCTGAGACCTGAGCCTGTAGCACAGCAGCAGCACAACACAGAGCAGAACCAGGATCAGCGCCCCTGCCAGAATCCCGAGGAACACTCCCACCCCGCCGTCCAGCGCGGGCCGGGCGGGGTCACAGCCCTGTGTGGAGCTCAGCGGGACAGGGAGCGTGCGTCCAGGGGAGGGCTGGGGGGCCAGCCGCAGGAGGGGGCCACGGGTCACCTGCTCCGGCTCCATGGCTCTCAGCGCTCTGGGGTGTGGGAATCAGGGCCTAACTCCCCATGGCTGCTCACTGCTCAGCCTCACACAGGCAGAGACACAGGGAAACAACAGGGGTCATTTCCACAAAGCATCCAATCAGATCCCAAACATGGTCCAATCAAAACTGCCGCTCCACCATCAAATCAAACGCTACGGTACAGAGATCCAGTCAAAGTCCTGCTGCAGTGCCGAGATTCCTGGAGCTGTTCTCTGAGTGAAAGCACACAGCTTACCCCCACAGGTCAGTCAGCTTGACCTTCTGCAGGAAGTGATATGGAGACTTCCTGCGTCTGTGGAGACAGGCCTGGCAGTGGTAGAGGCTGCTGTCTCACTCACGTTGGGTTACTGCCCACATCAGCCTTTAAGCTCACAGCTCCTGTAGAGATGCAGCACAGCAGGGCGTGGTCCCGGGCGTGGTCACGGGCGTGGCCTCAGTCCCAGGCCTCAGGCATCAGACGGGCAGGGCTGTAGCAGGAAGAGTGGGAAGAGACAGAGCTTGATGACATCAGCATTGTTGGAGTGACTGTTTTTCTTTGGCTTGCTTTAAGAACAACATCCCATGACACCTAAAGTGTCTGCAGTCCACTTCAGATAAAGGATAAATGAAATAACACAATTAGAAAATGAGGAGTGTAGCTAATTAAGGTACACTGGACCTGTGAAGTAAACCCCACATTTAAATGGGCTTTGATGAAAGAAAGCAAAGCCTGAGTTTCTTGCCAGATTCTTAAAGATACTGTAACGACTTCATTTGGCAACGGAGTTCTAACAAGAATATCCAACAGCGATCACTGACATGCAGAGCACAGCAACAGTATTGATGAAATTATCAAATAACAAACTAACAGATGAATAATAAAGAATAGGAACTTACTCCCAGGTGCCTATGGATCCTGTGACAGAGCTCTGAGAGCGTGAGCAGCGGCTTTCCAGGGTGGTGCAGAAAAACACGGCCTGTCTCTGAACAGGAGGGCAGGAAACAGGGCTTCCTGTCCGCTGCTCTGCACTGATTGGTTCAGACCTGCCGTTGCTAAGAACAGAGGAAACTGCGAGGAAGTTGCGCAATCCCTGCTTTTGTGGAAGGACCGTGGGAGTGGTGGAGGAGGCAGGACCACACCCCTCTCTGCCTCATATCCTCCAGGGGGGCTGTGTGCTGGGGGCCAGCTGGCTTTGTACCACACCCCCCGGGGAGCAGCTGGGAACACAGGGCTTTGGTCTCCTTCCCCCTGCTCAAGCGAACACACCTGATCTGATAGGGATACAACCCCACAACCTTCCGGTCCAGAGTCTGCAGGATGTGAGAGCTGGACAGGGGACCTACTTCCTCCACAAGACAACATTCTTAGAATGTTCCTGTAGCGTTGCTTCAATGTTATGCTGCCACAATGCAAAAGAGGTGCAAGAATTTTTCACATTCACTTGACCTTTATTTCTTCTTAACCGTGGTTATGTAGAGACCTGCTCATTATACATACATCCATCATAAATATTCTAATATGACCAGATGTTCAGCTCCTGAGTTGCTACAGCGCTCCGTTAGGGGGTTTCCCATTGGTCACAGAAGGCTCCCATTAGGGGGTTTCCCATTGGTCACAGAAGGCTCCCATTAGGGGGTTTCCCATTGGTCACAGAAGGCTCCCATTAGGCGGTTTCCCATTGGTCACAGAAGGCTCCCATTAGGCGGTTTCCCATTGGTCACAGAAGGCTCCCATGCTGTCTGCTTTGCAATGCACTTTGTGCCTTGGACTATATAGATGTTCTGTTTTATACTACACCACTTCAAGAATGTTCATTACACTTCAACATCAGCAATGGCAGAGCCAGAATATCCTATTCATACTGATTCCCACTGATTCACACTGAGTTGACAGTCTGGTCAATATATAAAAAAATCTGTGGTGCCACTCGCATCTGCATAATTACAGTGTATTGGCTGCACACTGTGGTTCCAGCTCCACACTCCAGTTCCAGCTGCAATCAGTGCACACACTCTTCTGGCCTTTTCACTTAAGGAGAGAAATTAATCAGCTCAGAGCTGACGTCTCCCAAGTGCAGGTATTAACGATAAACACGCTGAAGTGCCTACAAGGGGCCTGCACATTCTCCTCATAAAGGATGAGATGGAGCATTTCACGCGGGCAGCTGGGGGAAGGGAAATATTTAGAGTCAAAGCTAAAGGACTGAGCAGCAATATCAAAGCTGGCAGTGTCTGCATGACCATTTTCCTGAGGGATTTCAAAAGCAACAGTCTGGATTTCTGCAGCACTCTCTCGGATAAACAGCCTCCATCCTCCCACTTGTCAGCTACATGTGACACTGAGCTTGGAAGAGACATTAACGCAAAGCCAGACTCCTGCTTCCTTCTCCTGCTGGATGAAAATGACTGTGGTGTTGCGCTCAGAGCAGTGAGCGGCGTGCTTGTGCTCAGCCGTCCTGGTCACTCTCAGTGCCTGATTTCTGTTTCCTTCAGCCGTGAGGGAGAAACACACAGAGCAGTCTTCATTTCTCTGTTTAATCGCAGAGCCTTTCGCCACAATAAAGCTGCCGCCACAGAATAAAGGGCAGAGAACTTCCCAAGACTGAAGAGCTAAATCTGCTCTGGTTGTTATTTTTATTCTGTGGGTGCGAAAGCATACAGGGGATATAAACTAATTTTCCAGTTTTCAAAGTGATCATAGTCCATTCTGCTTGGCTCTGAAAGGGGGGGAAAAATGAGGAACCATCTTTTTGAGTATTTATTGGGGAAAGACCTCCACTGTTCTCAGAGTACTGCTGGGCGGTTGGTGTGTAACAGCTACACTTACATAAAAGCTTTCCCTCATTATAATGTATTAACATACCTAGGAAGAGCTGGACCTTTTCATGAACATGGTCACCTCCCTGTCAAACCCCACCAGAATTCACCAAAGCGGCTGTTCCTGGGGACTCCCTGAAACGGCCTGCCCCAGGCCCGGCTATTGGGGGGAGGGGTCTGAGGCTGAGACTGTCAGGGCTCCGCCCCCTTAAGCCACAGTGTTTTGTTTGCTCACCTGCATCCCATCTCCTCGTCACCCCAGCCCTATATCTTCCCTGCGTGTCTCTGTCTTGTTGCTGGTTCGTTTCAGTGTGTTTCACCTGTCTCGTCCCCGCGTTAAGTTTTCCTGATTGTTTGCTACATTGCCAATCCTGCCTGTTTCCCGACCACGATTTCTTCCTGCCGTTTGGACCTGATCGCTACCCTGTCCTGTCCGCCCCGACTCCCGATTCTGGATTTGCCCCCGGACTGCTTCTCTGTGTTTCGAACCCTGCCTGTCTCTGGAATTACAAACTGCCTGTCCATTTAAATAAATCGCTTGGAACCGGAATATCCTGTGGTCCGCATTTGTGTCCCAATCACCGGCATAACAGAGACAGGCGGCCTCAGGGGTCATGCTGTTCCAAGCATCATAACTCCCTCTATGTGTATTAACTGAAATGTCAGTGTGACACTGACTTTGATCTTATTCCTCCCTGCCAGGTTTTCTGTTCTACTGGTAATTCTTTTTAAAACATTTCAAGCACAAAGCATCTTCCACACAATCTACAAGTGATCACATTCCTGTTCTGTACTTGTGTACAAAATGTACAAAATGTCTATTTAGCATAATTGTTCCTATCATTCATAACAGCTCTATGAAGCCTCCTTTTTGTTAACTAACTCTGTCTCTAACTCTTGCTAAATTCTGCCCCCAGTACTGGCTGTCTGAGTAAAAACTATTTGCTAAAAGTAATTTAATATATAGTACACAGCAACCAATGATGGAAAGCAATAAAGCTACTGTCTCAGATAAGGAGGAGAGCAATTTCTTTCACAAGCTTCTCACAGCATCGTATATCCCTTACATAAATTCTCATCATAATCGCTTCCACTACAGTGAAATACAGAGTCAATGGAAGTCTGACACAGATAACTTCAGCAGCAGGTAGGAGATTAAGACTGAGAGCCTCAACAGAACGGAGGGAGAAACACCCGAAGAGGCTCAGATAAGGGCAGTCAGAGTGCAGCTTTGTCTAAATCAATAACAAAATAAAATATTACTTTTTCTTATAACTTTCTCATTTTTTCTTTCTTTTTTAGATATCATGCTGGGATCAGAATTTCAGGAGGAGAAAAACAGCATCCTTAGCAACACATTTAGGCCATGTCTGAGTTGCAGAGCGTGATGCAATGTTACACAGCAAAATACAGTAAAATGTAATGAAATCGCCAGATAATACTGCAAAAGTTTCTGCAGTAACGTATCTAGCCCTAATGTCTCTGATCTGATCCCTGATTGGCTCTCCTCCCACCCACAGGAGAGGTAGCAGGAAACTCCGGCACCATCACACCACTTCCACAGAAGCCAAAGTGCAGGAGGAACGATGTCAAGGCTAAAGCCAAGGCAGACTGTCCAATACACTGTGTCCTCTCTGACTGCGCACATACAGACCTCAAAATTTTTTATTCAGATAACATAATTTTAAAATATTTCAAGAAAATACAAAAAACAGAAGGACAGGAAAAACTCAGAGAAGAAAAACCATGAGATATCACACCCAATGCTGCCATGACAGAGTAAATACCATCACATCTCTACATGGATGGACAGGCAGGCAAGGACTCACACACTGCCAAAGCTGCCTTATTAACAGGCAGCTGAACAAACTGCCCTCCTGCTGGCTACCAGGAGTCACTGCAGCATGTCAGAGCCAGGAGTCACTGCAGCGCGTCAGAGCCAGGAGTCACTGCAGCATGTCAGAGCCAGGCGTCCCGGCAGCATGTCAGAGCCAGGAGTCCCGGCAGCATGTCAGAGCCAGGAGTCACTGCAGCATGTCAGAGCCAGGAGTCACTGCAGCATGGCGGAGCCAGGAGTCACTGCAGCATGTCAGAGCCAGGAGTCCCGGCAGCATGTCAGAGCCAGGAGTCCCGGCAGCGCGTCAGAGCCAGGAGTCCCGGCTGCGCGTCAGAGCCAGGAGTCACTGCAGCATGGCGGAGCCAGGAGTCACTGCAGCATGTCAGAGCCAGGAATCCCGGCAGCATGTCAGAGCCAGGAGTCCCGGCAGCATGTCAGAGCCAGGAGTCACTGCAGCATGGCGGAGCCAGGAGTCACTGCAGCGCGTCAGAGCCAGGAGTCCCGGCAGCGCGTCAGAGCCAGGAATCCCGGCAGGGATCAGGAAGCCTTGGTGTAGAAAAGGGCCACATTCCATAGTCCCTGTTTGTGCACACAACTCCATCTCTCACAGACCCTTTGTTTACAACTCAGTTGAAACCTGCTCAAACCGGTCCTGCTGCTCCCCTTATCAGCAGGACCCCCGCAGGTAACCCGAGGCACAGGTACACCCCCCCAGGACAGCCGCCAGGTCACCATTTGCCCTCTGACCTGTCTGTATCCTTTGGCCACCAATAAGAACCCCAACAGGTCCAAGGATACGGGACAATATAAAAGAAGTGGTGACCTCCCCCACCTCAGTACCGAAACAATACTTGTGGGGTGAAGAACTGGGGAGACCAAGCCCTTGGGGCCCGAGTATTGTGTTGTTGTGTGCGTCTGTGCCAATGAAACCACACACACACAACATACACACACACAACACATAGCCAGATAACCAACCACCAACATCCCTCTGTAAGGTGGACACACATTCCACACATACTCCACGAAAATCCTCAATAAAATTCTGAACCCAGAACCTGACTCCTGTGTCCTGACCGACACCCCACTGTGACAGCAACTTTAGCCTGAAGCTAGTTCACGGGTGAAACTGCCCCCTCAGTTTCAGTGGTCCTTCGAGCCGGATTGTGCTTTCACTTGGTGGTTATCTAACAAATTTCCATCAGTGTGTTCAGAGCTGTCAATCAAAACTGGGAAATTCATTTCAGAGTGGGTGTGGCGTGTCTAACGAAAGGGCATTTCAGAGTGGGTGTGGCGTGTCTAACAAAAGGGCATTTCAGAGTGGGTGTGGCATGTCTAACGAAAGGGCATTTCAGAGTGGGTGTGGCGTGGGTGTGGCGTGTCTAACGAAAGGGCATTTCAGAGTGGGTGTGGCATGTCTAATGAAAGGGCATTTCAGAGTGGGTGTGGCGTGTCTAATAAAAGGGCATTTCAGAGTGGGTGTGGCGTGTCTAATAAAAGGGCATTTCAGAGTGGGTGTGGCGTGTTTAATGAAAGGGCCTTTCAGAGTGGGTGTGGCCTGTCTACAAAAGGGAATTTCAGAGTGGGTGTGGCGTGGGTGTGGCGTGGGTGTGGCGTGTCTAACGAAAGCCTTTATCAGTTCAATCCCATGCAGGACTGTTTGATCACTGGAATCATTGAATGGTTTTCAAGTACTAATTTTTCAGCATATGCTGAAAAGTAAAATATGCAATTTCCTATTAGGAGCTCACGAATGTTCAGCTGTTATGCAAAGTAAAGTTATGCAATGTGCTTTTATTCCTTTCTTTTAACTTTCTTCCATGTTTTCTATGAAAGACATGTACCAAATACACACATTTAGCTGGTGTTAATATATTTATCATCATTATAGTAATCATTTTACAAGCAGGCCTGTGCTTGGTCATTGCACTGTTTCAGAGTGATTTAAAACATTCCACAGGGACAGGGGTAACCGTCTCCCATGATGCATTCCGCGATGCATACTTTCACAGTGTAGCATACGCACACATGAATACTGCATGCAGTGAAAATGTTTATAACGAAACATGCTGTGCTCTGATGCCCACCTGCTTCCAGGTGTGTTTCCACGTGATAATCCCCCTGATTCGCACCGGCTGAGCTGGGGGGTGGGGGGGGTGGTGTTCACCCGAGATGACTCTGCAGGCTTGGTAATTGAATCACACTCTGAGCCCAGGCCGTGACTGATTGGGACATTAAAGACGACCTCAGCGCATCTGGGTATCCATCAGGGCCGTCTGTAATGTGTTGTGTAATTGAATGGGGATGTCAAATTGATTATGCATTCACCTGTATCATTTCACAAATCACACAGGCACTGTGCTGTGTTTGACTGTCAGCGTCCACCCCACCCCTGCCCAGTCCAGGGAAACCTGCTGACCTACAGCACAGCTAAACTTACAACACAAAACTTACTCTCACGGTGTCATTGAGAAATGACAAAACAAAGGATCTTTGAGCATAAATGAAACTATTCTAATAATGTATTGATATGACCTTTATGAAATCAAAGGAGTTGGCACAGATATGAAATCGCATCCATCTTCATCATAAGCTGTACCCCCAGCCCAGTCATGCTGGCGCAGTGAGAGGCAGGCCTGAGGCTGTCGTAACAGCCTTACAGGACTCACACTGCCGCTCACTGCATTAGCATAGCAGTCTGCCGAAAAATAACTTACAACTCAGGGAAAAGCTTGCTCTCCGAAAACTCAGACAAATAACATTCATATAAACCCATATAAATTCTAACCCCGTTTTCAGGTATATTATTATTTTTTTATTTGCTCTCTCATTTCCATTTGGTGAGATCAGGACAGCCCCTGAGAGGGCTTCCTTACCCCCTGCACCCACTCACCTCAAAAACGTCACGTCATTCACAAATTAACATGTTATGGGGTGATTATATGAAAAATAACAGATGATTAAAATCATCAATTAACACTTAATTAATGAAGAGAACCGTGAGGTGATGGGAGGAGAGGCAAACAGAAAACAGGAAAGAAAATAATTCGAGTAAACGAAACTTCATCCACAGGGCAATTATTTTTGCCTTCTGCATATTTTTGGTTTCCAGGGGCAACTGACGGTGTGAAGGCTGTACTGCAGTGAAGTGCTGTCAGCATTCCTTTGATATTACCTCAGTACTGATTCATAAGGATTCCCTTTCATATTTTGACCCCTATTTACAGACATTAAAACATTTCTCCAGATGAGTGACCATAAAACAGAATCATAGGATGATTACGTGCAGAGGGTAAGGTGAACAGTGAAGTCTTCACCTCATTCTTCACATCATTTTCAGGATTATTATGCATAATGTAAATGTAAAGAACGTAACTACATGACAGACACTTTGGAGGAAAATTTGCAGCACAGTGCAGCTATCATGTCCAAGAACGCAAGTTAGATATGACAGAATTGACATGAGAGAATTATTACAGCATATCACAGTGTTGTCGCGTGCATTTCTGATCATGTTATGGCTTCATGCAAGGCAGAGATCCTTCCCTTTGTGAACGCACCCGCACATCGTCATGGGAACAGAATCAGGTGGCACAGTGTGTCCCAGTCAATGGCGGTATGATTCAGCTTCATCTGTCATTTAATAAAGACACACACGGGAATATTTCTTTCCTGTCAATCACAGATAAGAAAAAGGCAGACAAAAAAATAAAAGAAACATCCAAGGCAATCATCTGAGACTGGTGCTAGTCACAGTATTGGGTCAATATTTCCAATCTACCAACACTGGCCTTAGGAACACTGTTAGGTGGATTTTTCAGGTTTACGCAAAATGTTTCTGAGAGGTTTTCACAGCATTGCTGTGGTTTATGAGGGGTGTATGAGCACACAAAGGATTTACTGTCTGAGTTTCATTTTCAGAGCTGTGATGCTTTTGTCAACAGGATTAAAGATGAATTGGAAGCTGTACAATTCGAGTGGCTGTTTTTGTGAGTTCAGTGAAATGCCCCTTTCTTGTCATTCTGGGCAGTTCCAGCCCCACAGAGGAGCAGCATTTCACCTGTAGATTTTCCCCCTGATCGATCTGATCTAACCCTTGGCGTTTTGTGTTGATTGCTGCCTGTGTGACAGGGCATCGGCTCAAGCATGAGATCCCCAGAGAGACAGGAAGCGTTGCCAGGCTGGCAAACGTCTCGCTCTCTCCAGGCTGCTGAGACCGCCGTTATGGTGACCATGTGTTAGCACACAGTGATGGCACTGCTCATCTGTGTGACACACCTGTGACGTACCTGCCGTCTCACTGACCCCAGGTCTGCAGGTTCCACCGCTGTGACCAGCCATTTCTCTCTCTGGGAAACACGGTTATAGTTATTTTAAATACTTATCATATATTATGATTATAGACTCATGTGCTATATTCATGTACATTCATGTAGCAGAGGCTCTAATCCAAAGGTATGTATTTTTGTATGTCTGTATCCATGTAGGGTAAGGCATGCAGACATAGAGCTGTAACAATTCCAAATGTTGCTGTGCAATTAATTAATTGTCTCAGAAATAATCGTGATTAACAATATAATTGTCTCTTTCGGTCAATTTTTAAAAAAAAATTATTTATTTATTATTTTTTCAAACAAATTAAAGTTCTGAATGAATCCCAGGATACATCTTTTGGTTATTTCACTGTTATGTGACACAGATAATGTAATAACACAAGTACACAGCCTATGAAGTAAACCACGCCTCTTTATTATCATAAACATTGTATTTTTTGCTTAAATGAACATAAAATTGACAATAGAACATTTATCCTCATCAATAAAAAACAAAGTATTAATCATTAACAAAAAACAGATTAAATTAAATTAGAAGTATAAAAAATACTCATCATTATTGGCAAAACTACATGAAAAATGTCAAACTGATGCTGTAGCTGACAGCAGGCTGACAGTCTAATCCCTCCCCAAATGAGCGATTGTCGTAGTTTAGCTGAACTCAGTTGGGCTTGCAGACTCCCCACATTTTTTCAGAACCATGCTTTGACCCATCTCATTAAAAAAATGCTTTAACCAGGGTTCAACAAAGAAACCGCGATCATGTCAAAAATTATGACAATTATGACATAATTGTTACAGGTATATGTAGACGCATGAGCACTAAATCATTAAGGCCATATGTGTAAATCAGCGAGGGGGCGGGTTAGAGTTTGGGGAGCTATGATGCAGCGTGAATGGGGGGGGGGGGGGTCAGTCTGTGGGGGGGGGGGGGGCTGAAGACGGACTGTGAGAATGAGACAGCAGTTCTTCTTACTCTCTCCATTAGTGAGATCCAGAGCTTCTCCAGAGCTGCCACGGGTAGCCAAAGTAAGGTAATGAAGAGAGGCACGACATGGTAGTGATTTGGCTGATTCCAGATCAGCAGGTGCCGCTACTTTTCTTCAATGACAGCCATAAGTGATAGACCGATCTCTGGTACACACCTTGATGATAGCTGGAAGTGATAGACTGATCTCTGATATACATCTTGATGATAGCTGTAAGTGATAGACTCCTTGATGTGGATATGTACTGGCTAAAAGATAAACTGTGGAACAGGGTCAGTACGGCTCCATTTCCACATCAGTGTAATACTAATCGCTGTACCATCGCAGTCCAGCATCAGAAACACACCGAGCAGAGCATGGAATGGAGAAGCTCTCATAATGTTCTTACATTCTTTTTTGTGACTTGCAGGTGCAGCAAAACTGCAAAGAATAAAAGCTACCCATAGACAGCATGCAGTGTTTGGAAGAACACATGGTCACACAGCACTAACATTTGGCCCACACAGTCCAGTCACACACAGTCAACACAGTCCAGTAACACACAGTCAACACAGTCCAGTAACACACAGTCAACACAGTCCAGTCACACATAGTCAACACAGTCCAGTAACACACAGTCAACACAGTCCAGTCACACACAGTCAACACAGTCCAGTCACACACAGTCAACACAGTCCAGTAACACATGGTCAACACAGTCCAGTAACACATGGTTAACACAGACCATAACACATGGTCAACACAGTCCAGTAACACATGGTTAACACAGTGCAGTAGCACATTTCCAACGCAGTGCAGAGATCTCACAGTGGTGGGAGTCTGAGACACTAACACCGCCTGGGAGGATTTTTACTAATCTTTTCACGAGACTCATTTTGCACAACCGTCCCTGTCTAATGTTCAGTTCTGCTGCCAGAGACACCTGCTGGAGTCATTAGAGATGTAGCAGGATTAGTGTGGCTTTATCCTGGGCAGGTGTTATATGTGGTTGTTTATTTTTTCTACCTAATTGCTGTGGTAATTTCCCAGGAGAGTCATTTTTTTAGTTCAGTAATAATTGTTTCAATTTTTTGTTAGTCTGCTATTTTCTCTGAAACAGCTGCCTCTGATGGATCCGCTCACAGATATTGCATGTATCACTGAAGTAACAATTCGGGAGGAGAAATTTCAGACAATCTCATCACAATTAACTAAACCTAAACAAACTGGTCCCTTCCACAGCTATTAAAATCCCATTTACCAAATCCTTTCTGCATCAGCTATTCACAGCATCACATATTCACTGCAAGCCAAATAAAAGTGTCACTATGACCACATCGGTCTCAGCCTTTACCTTTTCATTGTATGGAAATTCATAGCTAATGAATTAGCGGATATTCAGCTCTGTGTTCTTTAAAGTTCTGCCGATGCCATTGCTGAAGCCATGTGTGTTCTGATTGGCTACTCATTATGAACATTCCTGAGGTGGTCTAAAACAGAGCCTGAGTGACCAATCAGCAGGTACCAACTGATCAAATCACAGCATTCCCATGATGCACCTTCAGATGTGCCTTAGTGACATCACTATGTGGAGTGCTGCCACTGTTTGCTGCAAAATATTTTTAACAACCTGTTCATTTACATCATTGATGGCTGTCAAATGTTTTATTATATGTTTATATATTAATTTTATTTTTTTGTATTTTATGTTATACTTTATTGTCAAGAACTGATAATATTGCCATTTAATAAAACATCGAGCGCATACCCTCTGGCTCCATGCTTCTGGTTTGACCACAGGGATAACCTGGATGCTCCCTGCTCAAGAGCGCCCTCATGTGTGTCTAAGATGCAACAGAATTTTGCATGGCTCCCAAGACCCAACACTGACATATTTATTCAAATTAATGCATGTTTTTTTTTCTGTCACACTCACCTCCTGAGCCACACCTGAAGCTCTGCAGGGCCACGTGAGACCCTAGGACTACAGGTTGACCACGCCCAGTCAGTTGGCCACGCCCGGTCTAAACAGCATTCTGCAACTGTGTCACATCCTGCTGCAAACAGCACAGCTTGACCTCCCCTTCCTTTCATGACAGAATCTGCTTCCCTAGCGGGATTTTAACTTTGCAAAAAGTGATTGGAATCATTGGATTGAAAATTCAACATCATTTAATTGCAAAGCAATAACTAATTTGAATGTTTAGTAGGCTATTCCAGAAACAAAAGACAAGAGAAAAAATTCACTTTCCGCGACATGAGGACAGATTATTCTGAAGCCGACCTGAAGCACAGCGCAGCACAGCGCAGCACAGCGCAGCACAGCACAGCACAGCACAGCACAGCACAGCACAGCACAGCACAGCCCCTGGGAAGCGCAGCACAGCGCAGCACAGCGCAGCACAGCACAGCGCAGCACAGCGCAGCACAGCGCAGCACAGCACAGCACAGCACAGCACAGCCCCTGGGAAGCACAGCGCAGCACAGCACAGCTCGGCAAAGCGCAGCACAGCACAGCACAGCCCCTGGGAAGCACAGCGCAGCACAGCGCAGCACAGCACAGCACAGCACAGCCCCTGGGAAGCACAGCGCAGCACAGCGCAGCACAGCACAGCACAGCTCGGCAAAGCGCAGCACAGCACAGCACAGCGCAGCACAGCGCAGCGCAGCACAGCACAGCACAGCCCCTGGGAAGCACAGCGCAGCTCAGCACAGCACAGCCCCTGGGAAGCACAGCGCAGCACAGCACAGCACAGCGCAGCACAGCACAGCGCAGCACAGCGCAGCACAGCACAGCTCGGCAAAGCGCAGAGCAGCACAGCACAGCACAGCCCCTGGGAAGCACAGCGCAGCACAGCACAGCACAGCACAGCACAGCCCCTGGGAAGCACAGCGCAGCACAGCACAGCCCCTGGGAAGCACAGCGCAGCACAGCACAGCACAGCCCCTGGGAAGCACAGCGCAGCACAGCACAGCACAGCGCAGCACAGCACAGCGCAGCACAGCACAGCTCGGCAAAGCGCAGAGCAGCACAGCACAGCACAGCACAGCACAGCACAGCACAGCACAGCACAGCGCAGCACAGCACAGCACAGCACAGCACAGCAAACGACTGATCACTGTGGTCTGTCAGCACATTTAAATATGTAAATAGTTACAGTGTCACATTTATTAAAATTACCCTCTACCTTCACTCACAAAGGCAGGATTGTGTAAAGCTAATTGATTTTTGTAAGAAGGAATTTATGGTAAATATTTCAAAATCAAAGAGTAGCAGAAACATTTTTCAAAAGATTTCGAAGGTCATGTTTACCTCACACAGCTTCCACTCGGCAGGAGAGAACACACCCGCTCCCTGGCTGTGAGGAATCTTCTGCAGTTTCAGCATCCGCACTAATTAAACATGGCGTCAAGTAAACCCCGCAGTCCGAGCTCCAGCCTGAGCATGTTCTCCTGCCTGGATATCATGAATGAAGCAGATAATTAAAGGTACGAGGGTCCATCTCTAATTGGCTGCGGTGGGGCCAGTGGTTGGAATGGCCTTTGATTAGGTTGAATAAGACCCTCTCTGCTCTGGATAATCAGGACTCTGGGTTTGAGTCAAATATTGGCTGCTTGCACAGGCGCTAATCTAATATTTGCTTTATTCAAGCCCTAGCAAATATCTGCTGTTTACACAGGTGCTGAAGCCAAACCCTCTGTTGGACTGGCTGACAATGTCAAGCACTCTGCCTGAAATTACACTTCCAGATACTAGTCATTCTAATCCAGTTTCAACCTTCACTTTTGGTGTCTGCCTTTTTAATTGCCAGGGTGTGGTCAGTGAGGCTGTTCCTGCTCAGGACCTTTCTCTCTGTCTCTCTCTCTCTCTCTCTCCCTCTCTCTCTGTCTCTCTCTTTCTCTCTCTCTCTCTCTCTCTCTCCCTCTGTCTCTCTGTCTCTCTCTCTCTCTCTACCCCTCTCTCTGTCTCTCTCTCTCTCTCTCTACCCCTCTCTCTGTCTCTCTGTCTCTCTCTTTCTCTCTCTCCCCCCCTGTCTCTCTCTCTCTCCCCCTCTCTCCCTCTCTCTGTCTCTCTCTCTCTTTAGAAAGATGTGCTCATCCATTATACCTTAACCACCATTGTCCTACATTTGCCTAAAGCAAACACTCTGAAAAGGACAGGAAAGAACTGTTGTAAGTTATCACGTGTGTGTGTCTGTGTGTGTGTGTAAAAAAGTGACAGAGTGTTACACACACATAATGCCACTCCTAATGAACTTAACATTAAATGAAGTTATGTGAGCTGGTCAGCACCATGATCTCCGCATTGATTTTACAATGCAGAAGTGACATCAGGGGAGATGTGTGGCGCAGAGTGTCTGCTTCCTGTAAAGGCAAATCCCGCTTCAGCTCATAAACACCAGCGTTTACAGCATCATCAGCACTTAATCCTCCCCTTTAATGATGGCGCTTTGTTCAGACTGTACAGGACAGTATTTATGGATCTGTTTTTGGCCAGTGAGCTAACTCACTGCTCTTTATATGAAATATTAGAAGTAATGTGATTAACCAAACAAGCCTGTGTTCTTCTGTGAAAATGGAAAATGACTAATCCTTCAGAATACACTTTTGCCCTTCTCACCAATGACTGTTCCACACAGAGCACAGGAGAGACACCAAAGTTCTCATCCTTCAGCTGAGAGGGGACTATCATTACAGTTACTTTCACACAGCTGGTGCAATCACTCAGTACCTTGGAACTGGCAGCAAGATGAATTGCCCATATTTAACATATTAATCCCTTACAAATTAATGGTGTTCTACAGACGTGCGTGTGGGGCCTCATTTAATTTAACATTTAACACTTTTAAAGCAGGTAATTAGCTCATTCATGTCTGTAGTGCTCTTGTCAACATTAAAACATTCATGGAATTGTAGAAATAAAATGGATGTTGTACTTTCCAAGTATAAAAATGAATGCAGGCTTCAGACTTTGTTTTGCTGTTTCACAAATAGGTTCTTTAATACAGTAAAGGAACTAGTGGATCTTCTCCCCAAGTACAGAGATGAGAGAACCCTGATCACATGGTAACACTGATTTTTAAAGGCATTCTTTCCCACCCCCTCCAATATTCTGGGTACCCATCCTGGCTGGTGACCTGTGGGGGCTGGACATTCCCGCAGCCCCCCCCAGGAAGGAATCATTTGCATTCTGTAAGGTGGGCTGAAGCAACACCTTCCCTTGACTTCCTAGGCAAATGGTCAAGCAAAAGATTGTCCCCACAGGGTTAGCATTCGATTGGTATTGATGTTAACCACCATTCTGAGTACCCATCTGAGCTATTGTCCTGTGGAGAGCAGGCAGTCCCGCTGTCATCTCAGGAAGGAGTTGTTTGTATATGAAACGGTGGGCTCAAGCAGCACCTTTCCTCAACTTCCTGGGATGAAGCTGATCTGTCAAATGCTCAACCACAAGTTTCCATTGCACAGCGACAGAAAATATTTTCCTAATGTCAGCGCCAGTGTGTGCTGTTCCTGACA
>NC_050587.1:41195000-41225000 GCF_013368585.1 Megalops cyprinoides | reverse complement strand
TATCGATTTCATGTCTGTCAGAAACCCTGACATTGCATGGGACTTAATGGACAGATGCATACTTAATGAGGCATGCGGCAATGAATCATGACTTTAATTAAAGACCAGTAAGCTAATTACATATGTGCCATATTTTCTATTAAGGCCGGGACACCCAATAGAAATTTACTCTACTTAGCCTCCACAGTAACACAGTAACTCCCAGACCAGTGAGTGTGAGCATAACACCATTCAAGCCCTACCACAAGTTAGCTTGTGCAATCTGACAGAAGCCAAATATACTAGGATACAACAGTTCCTAAAACACAGAATCAAAATCCATCACAATACTACACATAAAATAAATATCAAACATGAGAGGTATCAGATGTTAGGAGGTGGGGATTGAAGTGGGACTGAGATGCAGTCTGAATAGGTGGGGCTTTAGTCTGTGCTGGAATATCGCCAGTGATTCCGCTGCTCTAACTACCATGGGGAGTTCATTCCACCACTGAGGGACCAGTGTAGGCAGAGATCATGTCTGAAAAGAGCAACAGTCAGTTGACCTGTAGATGCAGAATGCAGCAATTTTGAGGGAACATAGGGTTTGAGGAGGGGATCTCTCTGCCCATGCTGCTGATCTCTCTGCCCATGCTGCTGATCTCTCTGCCCATGCTGCTGATCTGTAATGCTGCTCTGTACAGATAGACACTCAAGAGGAGAAAGCTGCTAACTCCCAAAAGGTGTGGCTACCTCTCTCTCTGCAACAGTGCAGTGAATGTAACACATTGTGCAGACTGTAATAGTCTCCAGAGCATAATCCTTTTCATTGTAATATGCTGTATGGGTTATAGGGACTTCCAGGACAGATTCAGATTCATATTCATATTCAGAGCAGATGTGGTTGACTTGGACTATTTTGATTAGATGAGGAGTCAAAAGAAAAGTTGCTGCTTCCGTGTTCTACAGCTCTACCTGTATGGAAATTCAAATGTCAGCGTAACACTCCATTCATTCACTGTACTACTGCACTGAAGCCCTGCCTCCTGTCCCCTCCCTCCCTCTCCCTCTCTGTGGCTAAAAGGCAGCTTTATTCAGAGCTGAAGGCTTGTTACGATGACAGCATCATTCTCCTGTCCATTAGGATTCTGCAGCACATGCAGCGGACGCCGGAAACACACTGCCAAAACAGACAGATTAAAACAGCAGCTTTGTAATTCAAAATGAGTGTGTATATGTGTGTATATGTGTGTGTGTACATGTGTGTGCATATGTACATTTGTGTATGTGTGTGCCTGTGTGCATATGTGTGTGCATGTGTGTGTGTGCACATGTGTGTATGTGTGTGTGTGTGGGTTGAGGGGTATATACAATCTGTCAGGGAATGAGGGGGTGGTGCTCCATCTTTACAAACGAAGCTTATGATTAAGATACATTCAGTGTGATTGTGCAATAATCCCCTGGTCACCGTTACCGTAATGTGACATGATGCAGCTGTGTGAGCTCCAGCCCTGTACTCGCTGGGGAAGGACCACTCCACACAGTGCTCTCAGATTTATTCTTCTGAGCATTATATGTATGGTGTAACCTTCAACCCGACGTCACCTAAGAAATACATTTCCTGTGTTTTAGAGTCAAAAGGATTTCACCTGAGCACAGAATGATCAATCTCAGTTCCAATAATGTGTCCAATCAGCAGTTCATACGCAGAGTTGTTTTAGGCATAACAAAGGCTTCCTTTTTAAATCATTCACACAAGCTGGCTGCCGTGTGCATCCGTCACCTCCAGCCCTCAGCCAAAAAAAAGAAAAATGTAAATGTGAAAGGTGTTCAAGCCAAAGGAAGAGCATGCTTTTAGTAACCATGGAGATACTAAACGGCTCTTTCATGGTGAACAAATGGGAAGGAGGGGGCTAGGTTGTCCTTTATCAGGAGGAATCAGGAGAGAACATCAAACACGCAGGAAAATATGACGAGTTTGTCATCTTTTCATACCATCACCCTCCCTCACTCCCTCCCTCGCTCACTCTGCGGATGCTGTCCTATCAATCTTATGATCATATCACCATAACGCTCCATTAATGAGCCTCTGCTGACTTTTTCTAGGAAATGCAGGTATGTAAATGAATTCAGAGCAATGCTCTTCATCAGCTGCACAGCTGCACGGCTGCACACCATCAGCTGCACGGCTGCACACCATCAGCTGCACGGCTGCACTCATGCTGCTTATGTACGCCAGTGCAGGGACAGATTGTTAGGGAGCCTGCGTTAGTCACAGTCCTTTCTGTGTCTGTACCAAAGGCCAAAGCAGGGGATGTTATAGAGAAAGAGAAAAAGAGGAAAGACAGGAGACTGAGAGAGGGAGAATGAGTCTCAGCACTTACGATGTTCTCCCCGTCATGGAGAAAGCAGAGCTCAGAGCCCTACGCACAGCAGTGCAGGATGGGAAACATACTCTACCATACCACAAAGCAGCCAATCCGGGCCAGAAAGCTCAGAACCGACCCGCCGGAGAAGAGGCTGGAACAGGAGGTAAATTAGAAAGCGTTTTCCACTCTCTGCAGCCTCTCAGATAAACATGACACATTTTCTCTGCTGAACTGACACTCAGCGCCAGCAAATTTATTTGCACAATCTGGCCCTGTCTGTTGGAAAGGGAAAAACAGTAAACACAAGCACCTTCAGTCCAGTCGGTGCTTCTCACAGCACCCCCTAGAGGCAGCTCACAGACACTGCTGTTTAAAGATTAGTGGTGGTTATACACCTGGCTTAATTACAGCAGACAGGCGGAACAGCTCAGCTGTGGCAAGGAATGCTGCCAGAAATGTTCACCATGGTGCAAAAGGAACCAGAGCGAGAGTTGCTTTTCAGACATGGTTTTGCTTTGTTTTGAGTTTTCTACATTATGCAATTCTGAAACGGGTGATTTTAAAGATCATTTCACTGATTTCTTCTCATCAGATTTTCTGAGCCAAACGGCTTTATATATCAAACTGCCTCTCTGTTAAATAACTGAAATATACCAAACAATATGTCTACAGCATAAACAATAATCAAACCATTTGGAGGAAGTGCACATAGTCCAAGCAATGTGAAACGCAGAACGAATGCACACACACGCACACACACACACACACACGCACACACGCACACACACACACACACTCACACACACACACACGCACACACGCACACACGCACACACACACTCACACACACACACACACTCACACACACACTCGCACACGCGCATGTGCACTCGCACACGCACACACACACACTCACACACACACTCACACACAAACACACACACACACGCATATACACGCACACACACACGCGCACACACACACACGCGCACAGGTGAGATGGCATACGGCTGCTAGAAGGGGTTTGCATCTGTTTATCAGAATTATTTCCTTGTTTGATGCATCCTGAGCAGGTCTGCAGTAAACGGATTAACAGCTGCACACACACACACACAGAGATTTACAGGGGAATTTAAACTCTTTAAGAGATTAAACTCTGCAGATGCTTCACAGGGGAGAGACTCTCTTTAAACCCACAGCACAGGAATGCACAGGAAACAAAGGAGAACCAGGCTCTTCATAACCAACCTGCAGCCAACAAATCAGAGCTCTGCATCACTGCGCACACTGCCGGCCAGAGACTGCGTCCGTCACTGCGCGTCCGTCACCACGCATCCGTCACCGCGTTCGCAGAGGCACAGCCAAAACCCATGTCATCATCAGAGCTCTGAGAGCAGCGGGCGCTGAAGGCCAGGCGGACAGCTCTGTGTGCAGTGAGACAATGCTTACACTACGCTCTGCTGAAGGCCACAGCGCCGGGATACTTAGCGGTAATTATGGAACCTGCTGCCCTCTTATTCTCATGCAAGGCAGTGGTTTCCGTTGGTGGACGGGGACAGTCTGTTCTTTTTTACTGAGATTGAGGACCGGCTTTGGGAGTCAGAGAGGAGGAGGGAGGCTCCCTTCAGCAGCTCAAGTGGCTAAAAAGATGAGAATTTCATCTCACTTAGCTGTCCGTGGTGCAATCACTGCGAGACATGCACACAGCAGACCAATCACAGGGGTCAGTCCTCAAGCTGCTCTCAAAGAAAAATTCATTTCAATGAAAATGTTCTCAGATGGAAGGCAAGAGTGGGAGGGGGCGTTTTCAAGTCTGTGTTTAAATTCTGTGCTTGTGGTCTAACAGAATATGCAAGCTATTTCAACAAGCTCCAAATAAACTTATTACAGTCCAAAAGTTTGTGCCAAAGTTATTTAATTTCAGACCCAAGTCATGCAATTTGTGCCAGTCTTTGTGCTTTGGTGTAGCTGGGTTAAACTATAGCTATGCTGTACTATACAGTACCACAGTATGCTGTACCATGCTGTTCTTAACTCTACAGTACTATAGTAACGTATGCTACACCATAATATACTGTATTACTATACTATACCATACTGCACTACATAGTACTATAAAATACTGTACTATAATACACATAAACATAACAGACAACATTATACTATGCTATATTATGCTATATATAATGCTATTCTACATCACATTATGCTATACTGTGCTATACAATACCATTCTATATTTTAGAACACAATACCATGCCACACTATACCGTGTTATAACAGACTGGTCCATGCTACACTACAATATACTTCACCATACTGAACTACACAACATACTACAATACTCTAAACTATACCACACTATGCTGTAGCCCTGTATTCAGTCAAACTGCAGTTATATTTGTCCTTACCTTCAAGTAATACCATGCACTACATTTCTCTCTCCTTTCTCACAATTTATTCTCAAATACAATCTAATTTGACTGTTATCTGGCTTTAACTTTTGGAAAGAAATCTAAATTAGTTTATAAAAACTTCTGCCTTAATTTATGAAAGAGCCTATATCATAATGTTGCATTTCCTTTCTTTTCTCTGAAGTTTGCTTACTTTTAATATGTGTGTAAATGTAAATGTATTCCACAATGAATAAAGCAAAGCACACACCACTTAGCTAAAAAGAAAAAAACAAAAAAAAGAAGTACTTCACTCAAGAGCAGCTGCCAGCGCAGAAAGCTAAGAGAAGCACTGTGCACTGTGATCCTCTGACTTCATTACAGAGAAATAACAGAGATGCTCTTTCCCGTGCCAGACTGAGTGGGAGCTGGATCTGTTTTCATCATAAACGAGATGAAGCGAAAGCTGATGTGCACAGCTGGGGGGGGGGGGGGGGGGGGTCTCTCTACTGCATGTTCATGGAGAGGAAGATAAACCCCACAAACTGTACGGAAGGACACAAGCAGAAACCTCAACATGTTCATGAAACCAACCTGAATCCGTGGCCAACCAACCAGACAGAGCGGACTCACTGTGGAGGGACACACATATGGAACATAAAGGTAACGAGCTTTTCGGTTTAAACTCCGAATTTCAGCGTGTTTCATGTTTCTCTGGTGTTCACATGGGAGCATGGCACCACCTTTCAGATGCACAACCACCAGGACAGAATCAGCAGAGCGGCATGATCCAGCAGCAGACCTGGCTGTGGAGTGACAGGCCAGGAGGACGCCACTACTGAGGTGAGATTTGGGCTTCAAGAACCCAGAGAGGTCACAGTAAACCCCCCCCCCCCCCCCCCCACACACACACACACACACACACCACCCCCCACATACACACACACACACACACACACACACACACACACACACTCCACACACAGCTCCGAACGCTCTCCAACGTGGGTGACTAAAGTGAGATGAAATGAAAGCTGGCACTTCTAAATTAGCAGAGTCCGCCGTGAGACAGGACAGCGAGACGCATCTCATTAGCACCCTCTCCTCTCTGACATTCAGAGATCCTTGTGAAAGAGGGATGAGTCTCATCTCTAAACGCCATGTTTAAGCCTCAGAGAAATCCATTCCCTCCTCTGAGATACACTCTGCTGGGGCCTGGCAGAGCAGCACAGGGAGATTACACTGAATGAAGCAAACCAATGCTCAGAAAAAAGTGTTAAGTGTTAAAAAGTGTTATGCTGATGTGTAATGGGTCAGCATAGTGGCCTCTTCAGATGCAGTGAATCCAGCCAATGCCTACACACACACACACACACACACACACACACACACACACACACTCATGACATCACAGGATGAGGCCCACATCCAGGGGAAGTGAGCTGCAGCTTCAGAGGGTGCGGATATGCAGCTCAGTGCTGCTGCCACAGGAATGCTCCCATACAGCCCTGCACACACTCACCACAGGCAGGGTCACCAACACAAGCACTGCAGACACACAGGAATGCTCCCATACAGCCCTGCACACACTCACCACAGGCAGGGTCACCAACACAAGCACTGCAGACACAGGGATGCTCCCATACAGCCCTGCACACACTCACCACAGGCAGGGTCACCAACACAAGCACTGCAGACACACAGGAATGCTCCCATACAGCCCTGCACACACTCACCACAGGCAGGGTCACCAACACAAGCACTGCAGACACACAGGAATGCTCCCATACAGCCCTGCACACACTCACCACAGGCAGGGTCACCAACACAAGCACTGCAGACACACAGGAATGCTCCCATACAGCCCTGCACACACTCACCACAGGCAGGGTCACCAACACAAGCACTGCAGACACAGGAATGCTCCCATACAGCCCTGCACACACTCACCACAGGCAGGGTCACCAACACAAGCACTGCAGACACACAGGGATGCTCCCATACAGCCCTGCACACACTCACCACAGGCAGGGTCACCAACACAAGCACTGCAGACACACAGGAATGCTCCCATACAGCCCTGCACACACTCACCACAGGCAGGGTCACCAACACAAGCACTGCAGACACACAGGAATGCTCCCATACAGCCCTGCACACACTCACCACAGGCAGGGTCACCAACACAAGCACTGCAGACACACAGGAATGCTCCCATACAGCCTGGGACTGGAGGTAGGGCTTGGGGGCTGGGTTTGAGGGCTGCTTCTGAGGGCAGGGTTTAATCGCATGTTAATTGTATGAGCTGAGTTGTGTGTCTGCAGACGCTGTGATGCTGTGGTGCTGAGCCTGCTCATTTCTGAAAGGGCGCAGGGAGATCACGTCCTCCTCCAAAAACAAGGTGTTCAGGTGAGGGGGTCCGCAGTGCAACTCCATGAGGAGAGATGCAGCGTGGATGCTAGCAGGGAACAGTAGCTGAGAGGTCTTCAGAAGCAGACTGAGAGGTCTTCAGGAGCAGACCAAGAGGTCTTCAGGAGCAGACTGAGAAGTCTTTTGGTGGTCTCGCCCTCAGGTGTCTGCTATGTGAGAACTGAAAGACCTCATTGCTCTTCAAATTGAAAAGCTGTGTCCACAGCACAGACTCACCTCTGGTAAAACCAGTCCCCCCCCCATCTCTTTCCTGCCAGCCTACAAATCCAAGTGCAATTTCAGATATTTAATGTTAACATTTGGTACAGGTGTGTCGCTGATGTCCCCTCATATTACACTTGTTATAAACCTGGAGGTAAATCTGCTGGCTTCAGGTAAATCCAGGTTAATACTCAGGAGGAAAGCTTACATCACAGCTTTTTAAAAGACCGGTATTGTGGACAGCTTCAGGGAAGCAGTGAAACCATTCTGCAAGATCACAGAAACGTGACAATGTTATGTTAGCTGGAGATCTGCTCTAGCAGTCTAATGTTTTGTGAACATTTTTGTCAAGGAGTAGACAAATATTGACCTGGACCTTTAGGCCGATTTATTGATAGTACGTTTATGTAGAGGGAAAGCGGCCGGAGATGTCCAAACAATTGTTTGTATTTCTGTCTCTGTAAATGGGTTCTAAAGTCCTCTTCACCTGCCAGCTCACGCTGCCCAGCTGATTTATGAATACGGCAACACCTCTGTGCAAAGCCTGCAAATGTCTCCATTAGGATCATACATCCGAGTCTACTGCACATTTATTTACTCTTCTTTTATGAAAATTATACAGTAGTTATGGCTAAACGTCCAGCGCAGGAGAAAGACACAGACACAGTGACCCTGTGCTACGCTGTGTCCAGGACTGCAGCAGGGTTAGCAGCATGAGTGAAACTGCGTTGAGGAGCTGTGTCAGTGTGCAGGCTGAGGGAGCAGGCTCACAGAGAGAGCGGCTTTCAGGAGACCTTCACCCCCGCGAGTCTTCCTCAGCGGCGGCTGCCCCTCCTCATTCACACTCCGCAGCTCAAAATTCCGGCTGAAATTTAAACACATTTTTCTGGGGATGAAGATGTCCAGCTGCAGTGAGAGGTTCTGAGAGATTCAAATCTTCCCCACAAACACAGCAATCTCGCCCCTGCGGTCATCGGGAGCCGCCGCCCGGCCCAGCCCGCCCCCGCCCCGCCCCGCCCAGCTCTGCCTGACCCCAGCTCCGCCCCGGCTCCACCCCCGGTTCTGCCCCGCTGCAGGACAACATGCATCTTTAGACTGTGGAGCGCAGGGGACGTCTCCATATTCTATTCTACCCGACGGTGAAAAAAAGCTTCAGATGGAGATGAGACAATCAAGCAGGTGCCAGCGGCCCAGGCTGCCATCAGCGGCACAATGGAGAAATCACAGCGCTGTCAACAGGTGTGAGAGATACGAAGCACTGAGCTCAAGAGGCCATCAGACGCCCCTCCAAAATCACAACACCCTCATTACTGCCTCTCACAGGCGTTCTCTGGCTGCGTCAGGACCCTGATTACTGCCGAGAGGCGGAGAGAGCAATCACGCCCCCTCCCGCAGGGCCCGAATCACCCCGTGGGTCCCAAGAGTCGCCATCCCTCCTACAGCAATCAGAGCGGTGCGATAATAACAGACACACAGCCCTGTGTGATACTGACAGACACACAGCCCTGTGTGATACTGACAGACACACAGTCCTGTACGATACTGACAGACACACAGCCCTGTGTGATCCTGACAGACACACAGCCCTGTGTGATACTGACAGACACACAGCCCCGTGTGATACTGACAGACACACAGTCGTGCACAATAAGGACAGACACACAGCCCTGTACGATACTGACAGACACACAGCCCTGCGTGATCCTGACAGACAAACAGCCGTGTACAATACTGACAGACACACAGCCCTGTGTGATACTGACAGACACACAGCCGTGTGATACTGACAGACACACAGCCCTGTGTTATACTGACAGACACACAGCCCTGTGTTATACTGACAGACACACAGCCCTGTACGATACTGACAGACACACAGCCCTCTGTGATACTGACAGATACACACAGCCCTGTGTGATACTGACAGACACACAGCCCTGTACGATACTGACAGACACACAGCCCTCTGTGATACTGACAGACACACAGCCCTGTACGATACTGACAGACACACAGCCCTCTGTGATACTGACAGACACACAGCCCTGTGTGATACTGACAGAAACACAGCCCTGTGCGATAATAACGGACACACAGCTTTGTGCGTAATAACGGACACACAGCCGTGGGTGGAGAAGGCCGATTACACACTCACAGAGCTATAGCGCTGTGTCACATCTCCTGCTGGGGATCTGTCACTCACAGAGAGGGGGCGGAGTTGCTACTAAATGGGAGTGGCTTCTGGGAAGATTCCCACCCTGTCTGTCACTGTAACAGCCTGCCATTGCACACTCCCCATGCTCTGAGTGATGGCCCTACGCACACACCCTCTGTGTACTCTACAGTCTGCCTTTATTCTGCAGCCCATATTAAGGGATGGGGTCTCATTCTACTTTACAGACTGAGTTCAGATTTCCAGCAACTTCCCCATAGGAATGTGAATCTATGACATGCTGGTGCAGTGCAGTGCTATGACTCACAGATATGCAATATCATACCTGGAGCTGCTACTATGCGCTCCCTTTGTGTGTGTGTGTGTGTGTGTGCGTGTGTGTGTGTGTGTGTGCGTGCGTGCGTATGTGTGCATGTCATATTTCCCTATTATAGAGCACCTTCATCACAGCTACTGTTGGACAGAGGGGGAGCTCACCTGGGTAAAAGAGGCAGTCATTCTGCAGACCCAGCACCTCACCACGGCTCCTCAGCGGAGAAGCGCAGCTTGGTTTCACAGAAGCAGAGGGAAGCTTGCTCTCTCACAGCTGAGTTTAGAAACAGAGGGAGGCTTGCTCTCTCACAGCTGAGCTTAGAAGCAGAGGGAAGCTTGCTCTCTCACAGCTGAGCTTAGAAACAGAGGGAGGCTTGCTCTCTCACGGCTGAGCTTAGAAACAGAGGGAGGCTTGCTCTCTCACAGCTGAGTTTAGAAGCAGAGGGAGGCTTGCTCTCTCACGGCTGAGCTTAGAAGCAGAGGGAGGCTTGCTCTCTCACAGCTGAGTTTAGAAACAGAGGGAGGCTTGCTCTCTCACGGCTGAGTTTAGAAAGTGGCAGCTAATGGTTGCGAGGGGGGTGTGGCTGCAGCTGCTCACAGGGCTTCCAGAGCCAGGCCGCGTCTGTCACCGGCCGCTGGGATGAGTAACAGCCCCTGGGTTCTGTCTGAGCGCACGACTTCACACACTTCTGACACTCTCCTGCTGGAGGGGGAGGGAAACAGCTTTCAGCACATGTTCAAACCCAGAGATGAGTGGCAGCTCATTCCCTGTGCCTCCGCCGAGAGGGGGGATCATCTCAGCTCTGCTTTTGAATAACAAAGGGACAGCTTTTATCACTCTCCATTCTCTAACAGGAACACAGGCCTATAGCTCTTCACCTGTACTGACTGCACACGCACATGCACACATACACGCACATGTGCACACACACATACACACATGTTCTCTCTGAACACACACATGCACACACACACATACACGCACATGTGCACACACACATACACACATGTTCTCTCTGAACACACACATGCACACACACACGTACACGCACACGCGCACACACACATATACACATGTTCTCTCTGAACACACGCATGCACACACACACGTACACGCACACGCGCACACACACATATACACATGTTCTCTCTGAACACACGCATGCACACACACACGTACACGCACACGCGCACACACACATACACACATGTTCTCTCTGAACACACGCATGCACACACACACGTACACGCACATGTGCACACACACATACACACGTTCTTTCTGAACACACGCGTGCACACACACACATACACGCACATGTGCACACACACATACACACATGTTCTCTCTGAACACACACATGCACACACACATATACACACATGTTCTCTCTGAACACACACATGCACACACACACACACACACACACACACACGTTCTCTCTGAACACACGCATGCACACACGCATGTACACAAAGAACTGACCCCATCATCTTAGCTCGGGCTGATTGATGAGCCAAAGCTCTTAACCAGCTTCTCCAGTCATGAAAAGATGTTTCACAAATAACTGCTATCGATCAGCTCACACTGCCTGCTGCCACATGTCTCACTCTCTGTGCTAATTACAGCCAGCAGTTACAGTAACACCAGCCACATCCCCGTTCCCTGTCCACTGCAATCGCTTCAGCGTCCAGCTGCAACTGATGAGCCAATCAGCACTAAGCAGCTCCGCCATCACGCGCGACAGCGGGAGCGTCAGCAGAGAGCCGGATCACAGAGACAAACCGGGAAAACCATGACGCATTTACAGACATGCAGGATAAGAGAAGGAAGCTGTGAGAATGTCCATCCGGGACGGTACAGGCCCCACCCTGCAGGGAGAGAGAGGGAAAGCCCTGGGGGTCAGACTGTAGGACTCTACTCCTGTCTTCTCTCTCCTCTGCAGTGGGTGATTACTTTCTGTTTTCTGTATTTCTTTCTTTTCTTGGTTTATTATTCTGTGCTTCAGCACTGGGGGGGCTTCTCTCCGGTTTCCCACACATTACACCCTGGGATCAGATCCTCTGAGCTCAGACCTCAGACAGCATGCCCTCACAGATTACAGACAGAACCCCGGAAAGTTGGCTGTACAGTACAAGCTTCAACCACAGCACATTGAAATTGGTGATCTTTGTATTTTATAAAGTTTTATAAAGCATGTATTGGAAAATAGATTTTAATTTCACCATGCAAATGAGAACAGTGTCCTTTCCCATCTTACACACTATCACTTCAAGGTTCTGAGGGCTGAGATATGCAGATGAGTGCTGATTAGAATATTTTAATCACAAACAGTGGAAACTTAGACCTGTGTGCTGA
The DNA here is from genome assembly GCF_013368585.1 of Megalops cyprinoides. NCBI lineage: Eukaryota > Metazoa > Chordata > Actinopteri > Elopiformes > Megalopidae > Megalops > Megalops cyprinoides. Next base: position 41,212,784 of record NC_050587.1, on the reverse strand, counting down.
ATCTGTTAAAATGCGGCTGAATCTGAAACCCTGGGCTGATGGCGGGGAGGTGCCGCTAAGCGCTAACGAGAGCCCACCCCTGTCACAACCCGGCCCCGCCCCCACAGAGACTTGGGCGGCTGAGGGTCAGGGAGATTGTGTCATTAAAGGAGAGGAGCACTGAGAATGTGACGATCTCTCCGTTTCCATGGAATTAAATGCAAATGTGAGGAGGTAGAGCTGATTGAGCTCTCCAAACTGCCCCCCGATCCGAGCCAGGCAGAGACAATGACGCAAATACCGCAGAAAACCTTTATTGATTTAACTTCTATTCAACCAGGAAGGTCAACGAAGAGGTGATGACCTGGGGTAACAGGGCCAGTGGTTTACACATGCAATTCAGCAGAGAGCCCATCAGCTGTAGTGTGTGATTAAGAGGCTAGAATGGGGATTTTACCGGAACACCAAGGTTAATGCCTCCGCTGGTCTGATAAGCGACAGGGGATCTTTACTGGCCACAATGAACCAGGACCACAGTTTAGCATCACAGTGAAAAGGTGACACCTTGTACAGCACAGTGTTCCCGTTACCGAACTGGGCCATTGGATAAACGCGGTCCAGCGAGTAGACTGGCCCCTACTGGCCCAGCAACATCTCTTCCAGCAGGAAACTGGTTTCCTCATGAGGTCTCCTACCTAAGCGCTAGCTAAGCTTTGGCATGTACCGTCAGTCAGATGGTTACAGGTTTATTCTAGAGATTTATGGGTAGAGTGGTCCTGTGTTGTGACACTTAATTGCTGCCATTTCAGAGTATAACTGAATATTATGAACATCCGGGAGTGTACAGTGGCGTGTCTGTCTGCTGCTACTCGCTATCCTTTCTGTTTTGGACTATTGGATTACTTATTTTTTGCGGACTATACCACAAGCCAAGGATTGCAACCACTGGATTGTTTACCTCATTTAAAATATCGGATTATCCTACCTGGTCCGTTTAGATTTGTCTTCTCTCCCGCAGGTGACGCTAGTGTTTCACCGGCCTAACTCGAGCCCTCTCTGTCGCTGACACCACTGACTGCCCGGCGTATGTGTGAATAAGTCTCTCCTTCCTCACGTTTGAATGTTAGGCGTAGCATTTTAACCTGGGAGGGTAGCTTCTTCTGCCCTTTCTGGCTAATCTCTGGTCTCTGTATGTCTGTCGGTAGCTGGCCTATTGAGGGTCATCCTAATTTGGCTGTGTGTAAGTTAGCTAGCTAGCCTGGCAAACTATGGGGAGTTCATAATGCGCCCTGGTTGCTTAGTCTTGGATAGCCTCACATTTTTCGTCATTCTTCAGATGCTGTGGATTATCCACATTTGTGGCTTCTCCGTAGCATCACATTTGACTATGGGTTACTGGTACTCCTCAGCGGACCTTCTAAAAATAAACTTGTCGTCTTTTTGTCTACCTGCCCCAGGCCAGGCAATGCAGAGGTGGTGGTGTTGACTTTGACAACCTCCTATATCTGACTACAAACTCTCCTCCTACGATACCTGTGGACATCTCTGTCAGGTACCAAATTCCGATACACTGGACACCTCACTCTCTCCCCGCTAAAGCAAATGTTTTGAGCGGCGGAGTAAATGCTGCAAATCTCCGTTCATTAAAATCTTGTGGAAATACGTTGTCGCAGCAGGCTGCACAGCAAATACCGGATTCCCCACCAGTCAAATTCGCCCTAATAAACGCTCGGTCCCTATCAAACAAAACCTTCATTTTAAATGATAACTTTACATCTTGTCAGTTGGACTTTTATTTGTAACTGAGACCTGGCTTAACGTTGGTGATCTCACCTCACTTGGTGATCTCTGTCCTCCCTGTTGCAGTTTCTTAAATTCCCCAGGGACTACTGGTCGTGGAGGGGGCTTAGCCACCGTTTTTTAAAAACTGTTTAAAATGCAGGTTTATGCCCGTCGATATCTACTCTACTTTTGAGGTGCAACTTTTAAAGATTAATGTCACTATCCCTGTCCTATGTGCATTGGTGTACAGACCACCCAAGACTAAAAGTAATTTCATTCAAGAGTTTTCTGATCTTCTATCATTTATGGCGTCTCACTCTGATAAACTGTTGATTGCAGAGTATTTTAATATTCATATCTGTTTCCCATCAAAACCTCTCTGACCAGTTGTGAGTTGTGTTTGAATCCACATTGTCTTGCCCCCTTCCCATCCTGTCCCAGCCCCACTCCCTCGTCTGATCTATAAACTCAGCCGCAGCCACACACTTCTCCAACACATTCATGCTCACTCACTCACCTCATATCTCAGATGCCCTTCCCTCCTGCACTGACACTGAGGAGCTAGTCACTCTCTTCAGCACGTCCTGCTCTGACGTTCTGGACTGTGTAGCTCCTTTAAAACTAAAAAGGCCCAAGGCTAACACTGCTGGTACCCCCTGGCTGAATGACTCCACAGTGCCCCAGTGGGGAATCAAACTGGAAACCTCTCATTTATGAGTCCCGCTCTTTATCACTGTGCTATGCTGCTGCCCCTATATTAGTTTGAGAGCTGGTTAAAATCAGAGTGGAAACCTCCACTGAATGATGTTCATGCCTGAATTCCTTTTTGGGAAATTAAATACAAAGGAAATACTTTTATGAGTCTGCTGTTTTTAAAACAATAGTAATTCACTTTCAAAAGGCATTACAAAGGCAAGAGATGGAGGAATGCTCTTTTAAAATTCCTTTCTGAAAAAAGTAGATTTCTCCTTTCATATAAAAAATAAGTGCTCTGATGTTGAAAATAGCAGCAGGCCTTTCATGTGTCCCGGCTGAGAGCCAACCTCACCTGGGGAGTATCGCACCTTTGCTTTTTTCTGGCCAGTAATGCATCTCTCCGCTGTGAAGCCGACGCGCGGTCTCTGGGGCTGGCGCAGGTGCGTCTCCGGGAAGTGACTCATCAATTGCAGCACTCTCTGCACAACCTGTTCACACACCAAACCAGGAGCGGAGCTTTTCAGGGCAAAGCCGAATGAGGTCCATATCATTCATCACTGAGTCTACAGAAGCTGTGAATTGACTGACTGCATCACCTGCTGTCTGACTTACCAAAGCAGGGAGAAGAGAGATCATTTCTAATGTAGCACTGACTTTAGGGTGAGTATAGTAGGAACTTATTGTGTGTATGTGTGTTTTCTCAGAGATTGTGTGTTGCACAGTGAGACTGAATTTAACTCTTATCACTTACAGGGAACAGTCAGAGTGAGAGCTCACAGGGAACAGTCAGAGTGAGAGCTCACAGGGAGCAGACTGAGAGCTCACAGGGAACAGAGTGAGAGCTCACAGGGAACAGAGTGAGAGCTCACAGGGAACAGTCAGAGCGAGAGCTCACAGGGAACAGAGTGAGAGCTCACAGGGAACAGACTGAGAGCTCACAGGGAACAGTCAGAGCGAGAGCTCACAGAGAACAGAGTGAGAGCTCACAGGGAGCAGACTGAGAGCTCACAGGGAACAGAGTGAGAGCTCACAGGGAACAGACTGAGAGCTCACAGGGAACAGACTGAGAGCTCACAGGGAACAGAGTGAGAGCTCACAGGGAACAGACTGAGAGCTGACAGGGAACAGAGTGAGAGCTCACAGGGAACAGAGTGAGAGCTCACAGGGAGAATAATGTTCTCCATGGTTCAGAATAATGAACTGTAAAATGATGAAAACAAATTCCTATCAGAACTAATCGCCCAGGTGCATCATTATCAGAGACAAACTGGAAAATGCAAGCTAACTTTGACTCTGTCACACAATACCAACAGGGCAGTGATGCACAAGTTTCAGATCTCAAAACACACATCAGTGCATATGCTACTCCTCTGTGCTGTCATATGGGCCAAACACTAATTAAGCTTCTTACTAAAACCCTGAGAACTTTGCACCCCCTGGGCTCGTGGTGTTGGACAGTGCCCCTAGTGGTTGCAAAGGTGTAATACAGGCTGATGCTGTCAGCCGCTGTGACTCCGCCCATCACTGGTCGCATGGTGAGTGAGCGTGGCTCAACCGCAGGTACATCTGCAGGTGCGTCCCCACCAGGTGTTTATACCGAGCGCATGACCCTACTGCTCTCAACAGCCAAATGCTAACAGCCTCTCGTCTCCCAATAGAAAGGTATGCAGCACAGCTCTCTTTCCTGAGCAAAGATCTGAAGCATCTGAAAGAGCCCCAGAGAAGGCAGGAGGACTCCAGGTCGGCTTTTTCCCAAAACTCCTGATTCTCGCTGTTGTGAGCACAGGACTCTCCATGAACCAGAGCAGAGGGGCAGCTTCTTCAGTGTTACTCTTCTGTAAACCCCCTCTGACAGACAGCACCCGCGTCTAGAGCAGGGCTGCCATCACCTCCTCCTGAATGCTCTTATCTGTCTGGCCCAGTGGAGGCGTGGATGGCAGAGCTGTCCCCTGGGGAAATTCAGAGAAGCAGCCAGACACACGAGTGAGGACAGGAGAGCGATCTCACCGCACAGAGAGACAGGCACAGAGACTGGCCGGAGCGTGCAGAAGCACAAATTTACTAATATGATTGTCAGGGGTGTTTTTCCCCTTTTCTGCTAAGAAATAATTCATATAAACTGGCTGAAGATGCTCCAGGTTTGGGTCAGGAATGCTGCTGAGGTCTCGGGTGTTCTCTGGTCCCTGTGACGGCAGAGTCGGCAGGTGCCAGGTGAGATCGAAAGGAGAGCTTCCATCTTCGCTGCTTAAAGGGGAATAGAGCAAAACTCTCCCCCTTCTGACAGTATCTCAACCCATCTCAACATTCCTGCCTTACATTCTCTTTACTTCTCTGTCTTGTGAGAAAAGTAGCAAACTTACTTTGTGCTTTATTTCCAGTCCTCTGAAAGCCTGGAAATAAAGGTTTCAGAGATTTTCCCTTTGTTTTCGTGTGTGCAGCTGTCTTTCTCCGGCGACTGATACCCACCTGGATACTGCAGTAATAGGAGTCACCTGAGGTATCTGCCATCACTTCAAAACCCAAAGAGCTGGAGCCGGAGCGGGAGCTGCGCTCGTTTCTGTGAGAGGAAGAGCTCAAAGTGAATTCCAGAGGGGAGCAGACACCTGGCCACAGAATGACATCATCAGAAACACCTGGCCACAGAATGACATCATCAAAAACATCTGGTTAGCAGCATTTTCAATCTCAAAATCTTTGAAAATGATTTTGGCTGCAATCATGAGTTATACAGCATAGCACATCTATACATCGCTAGGACAGCTTTCTCGAATCATACTTCTTACAGTGTCTTCTGACCAGCTACCCCTGAGCTCAGAAACAACTGAGGAAATGGGCTGTGAAAGGGAAAGCGAGTGTGACTGTGCTGCGCGAACGTGTGGAAAAGCAAACGAACTGAAACAGAAAGTGGCACGAGGCCGACCACGCCACCGCAGAGCTCAAGTAACAACGGCCATGTCATCTAATTAGGCAACATGATAATCAGATCGAAAACTGTGGCATAATACTTCATTTTTTGGATGTCAATAAATGTCAAGGTATCAAAAGTAATGCAAATTTATGTTTTGCATTTTGGGATAATCTCTTCATTACATCTTTGAAATACAGTTTTGAAATCAACATGAAATATGCCAATTTAGCTAACAACGTAACTTGCTACTTAGCCAGCTGCGCTGTGTTAAACAGTACTGCTGATCACTGAAGAATTAAAGATGCTGTGAAACTGTTTAACTGAATCCACCCTTTAATTTGTAACGTTTGATTCCTCAGGGTATACTGCACTAGTGCTTTAGAGCCTTAAATCCTTCTGCTATAATGTCAGGCAGCTGAAAAGGTCTGGGACAAGAACTTTGTTCAATAAATGATACATTTTTATTCTGCGCAACTGACTACAATTAATATAAAATCTTACTGAAGTATTAAATGTTACACCTTTTATCATTATAAGGTGTTCAGTAGTATTTGTATAATTGATTCCTCAATACTGCTATGTAATCTCCCAGTTTTATTGTATCCTTAAATACAGTTTTAACATGCTGATAAAAAAAACCCTTGTTTGGCCACTCTGTGTCTGCCACATCTCATTTCATTTATTAAACCTCTCATTGGTATTTTGTAATCATAATTTTGATTTAGAATACAGGTAGATGGATAAGTTATTATCACAATGCCGTTTTTCTAATTGGGGTGGGGGTTACCCTCCCAGCATTGCCACGTACACACACACACACATACATACACACGCACACGCACACTCACACTCACACACACACACACACTCGCACACGCACACACACACTCACACACACACACTCACACACACACTCGCACACTCGCACACACACACACACACACGCACACACACACACACATACACACACACCCACACACACACATACACACAAAGAATGTCTGTGAAAACATTGTCATTCACATGCAGAAGTGTAATATTCATAATAATATTCACATGTAGAACAAAGGTACTCAACAAATTATCTTTGCTCCTCCTGGATTACAGCTGACATTGAAATAAGTGGAGTATCATAACACACACACACTGGGAGTTTATACCGCTACTGAAGCTATGCAGGAAGCCAGTGCTGATTATTAGGGACTCACAGGCATTCTTTAAGCCATGATAGGGATGTGTGAGTAAGACGTAATTATCTCAAAGTCTGCCTGCCCTGATGGCATAATTCTAATGAAATGTAATTAGTGTTTCAGGCTTCTGCTGTGTAGACACCATTAAGGTTTGACAGCATTGTGCCAAGATCCAATTGTGTTTCACATGAAGCAATGGCATTTCTGAATGCAATTCTATTATAATCCCACCAGGCAGGACCAGATTCCCACAGCCCAGCCTTGGAAAGCCAGGAAATGACATCAGCTGCGATGGAACCTGAACATTCAGCCACAGATTGGCTCTGCGGAAGTGAAACAGACAGAGTGAAAGTGATAGGATACAGCCCCCAGCACATGGGATATGTCTCTGTGATTCACAGACCCAGCAGCTCAGTCTGTAAACTCATATGCTTTCCCTGACAGCGTGAAGCAGGGATGAGAGTCCAAGCGCTGAGTAATCCCCTGTATGCCCCCCCCCCCCCCCCCCCCCCCCCCATCTCTGCACTGCTGCTGCTGCCATCAGCAGCCTCATTAACCCCCCCAGGCTGAAGCTTCTGGTTTCCACTCACTGAAGGAGTCTGAACGGGAAGCTTGCCCAAATAATTTGATTCTACTGCTGATGTATAAAATTTATGGACACACATAAAGCATGCGTATCCAGCAAACAGGGGAGGATGGGGGCCTCTACGCGCTGCGCTGCAAAGACACTTCTCCTCTCGATGTGGCAACGGCAGGTGTGATCGAAATGCAGGGCTGAAAGGTTAAAGAGGGAATGTGATCAGCTGAATAGCACCTTCCTTCCTGACATGGTGGTTGTGATTAAACGCAGCTGTGATTATGCATACATCACCAAACATATGAATTTATTGATAATTATCAGTTCTGAAGAAACCAGGGCGGCAGCCCCTCCTCCCTGTGATTGACACGTGGTTGGGGGACAGCAGCGCATGACTCTGCAAAGCTGCTAACGCGGTCTTCCCACGGTGAGGGACGGCCGTGTCACTGCAAATGACTGTCGCACAGGCAGCCGTGCTGACAGAACGCTCTAATGGGTTTAGTGCACAGCACGCGTCACTCCCCCTTCGGCGAGACGTGTCGCCAAGGTCAGAGTGACAGCGCATCAGTCTGCCCCCAAGCTCCGAGCTTCACACCCTCACCCCCTTGTCGCTTTGAGCTCTATTTCTCCACAATCGTCTGTAGAGGTTATCAACTCCTTGCAGTGGTGAAAGGCAGGGGTCTTTTATTCACTTGACAGGCAGCACCATTTTAAAGTGTTTTATGCGCTGTGCTGGAATAATGACGTAGTAATGGAGGCACTGCAACGGCAGGTTAAAAAAAAAGCTTAAAAACAGAAACACGCCAAGCTGAGCATCACTGCTGTACAGACGTATGTTTATTATAATCCCAAATGTTTATTCACAGCTGTAGTCTGAATTTATATTATCCCATTCAATTTTTCAAACCTCTCTGAGTAAAACTGAAATCACCAGTGACACTGTTTACCTGCTAAATGAATTTCCAATATTTTTTTTTCTGCATCTTTACAGTGTAGGAATTCCGAGGGGCAAAATATAAGTGAAAATCGCAGTCTTTGAGCAGTGAAAACATTCCCATCACTGCCCAAAAGGGACAGAGGAAACCCCAACACCGCAAAATCTACTTCCAGCTTCCCAGCAATAGCGATCGAACCGGAGAACGCCGTGGAGGGACACCGTAGGCTCGCAGCTGCGCAGAAAGCGGAGGCACCGTGCATTCCCGTGCATTCTGCAAAAGCGTCTCAGCGTGCGCAAAGCACGGCGCAAACACGCACAGTTAGTGTATATATATTGTAATGCAAACGTCAGCCAGCTTGGCTATTTCAACCTCAGCAACACCCGCAGCAGGAGCTGCGAGAGGAAATCATTGGCACACGCCGGGCTGATTACGCAGATGAATCAGCCCGTGCACCTGCTGAGATGCCAGTCTTCTGCTCGGCTTGGTTTCAACAGCAGCCGAGGCACAGACACGGGGATGTTTTATGTGCGTCTCAGTGCGTGTGAAATCACTGTGAGTGTTCTATGGCTTCTATGGCTTCTCACAGGACTGCTTTGTCAGCGCTGCTGAAGCTGGTTGAGGGATAAATACTTTACAAAACAATGAGCTTTTCCGCAGCACAGGACCAGCGCATGGGACTGCTTCCACAATAAAGCCCCAAAGCTGCAGAGTTCAATGAACCTCAGACTTAGAGAAGTTGCTTAGTCTTATTTTTATGGCACACTTTTATAGTAAATCTAGAATACTGTTCATTATATTGGAGAGTAAAAGCTCTGGGGTATGTCATTTAACAAAATACAACAAAATACACCTGTACTACCCATTACACCTGTTTTAAATAATGCACCTGCATTCGTACAGCGCCAGCTGTGTGCACATGTGCGCTTGAAAGGTGGTGCTGCCGTTTCCGCTTTTGATGCTGGTGATCCTGTTGCTTGTGGTGTCATCGGTGTTGATGTTCAGCGGCAGACTTGCAGGAAAATGAGATAACTGCATTAACAATTACAACCCTCGGGTAAAATACATCTAAATAAGTCGCGAATACTTTTAAAATGTCCAAAATGATGTTTGTTCATATAGATCAAGGTCGTTTGGGTTAAAACCGAGGCAAACACCTGCTTAAAAAACAGAACATTTTAGAAGAAGCAGAGGTAAAAACGAAGCATGGAAATGTGTCTCTGCAGACTCAAACCCAATTATGCTGTCACATCAATCCAGCATTCTTCTTTCAATACACCTTTAACCGACAGCGCGGTAACAAAGGGATTGCACGCCCATGCTCGCCCAGCAAAGGCGAGCAGCTTGCGGATAGCGGCGGGGTAATAACCGCGGCTGCGGCGTCTTTGGAGACGGGAAATAAGCGCGCTCCACGCAGAGGCGCCTTGGCTTTAAAGACAGACACCCCGACTCTTCTCTGACGGCTTGAGTTTCGTTTGATGCATTTACTCTGCTGCTCTGGGGTGAACTGCAAAGGAATTCGGGAGATAGAAATGCAACTTGAAGTCGTGAAGAACTTCAGCTTGTTTGAATTTATGGTTGTATCAAACTGCTGTGGAAGTTAAACAGTATATAATGAACAAAAATTACAGAGAAAATCTAATAAATATAATTAATGAGAAGGGGATATTGCTGTTTGTTTTGCAACTTAAAGTTTGTAAATCTTTTATTTTAACAGAGGTAACACTTAGACTGTCGCTACGCTTGAGGAGACACTTAGGACAATCTATCTTTGAAGCTTTAATTTACGCGCTATATAAAGCCATTAAAGTCACTTTCCGTGGGGAACAGTTTCTGTCTGTTATTACTAAATCCTGACATTTTTCAAATGATGCGCTGCTTCATTAATTCATATTATCTTTAACTCAACGGTATATCATGTTGAAAAATATGTATTTTTAAAAAGAGAAAATATGGTCAAATTTGGGAAAGAATAATATCTATGTGTGGTATTTTATTGTGCTGTAAAAATAATTTGTTTTAGATTTAATAAAAAATGAGGAATTACAGCACTGAATATTAGATTATGAACAAATAATGCTCTGGAATGATAAGAACAACCGTTGTGGAAGTAGATTATTGCTTTCGTTTCCACTGTCATAGGCAGCTTATGAATATGTATGAAACAACAGATTGATTATAATGTGCCACGTTTCAAATGCTCGCTTGCTTTGAATTTGAGGTTAACTAATACAGTAGCCCTGCATTTTCTCAGCAGTGCCTCTAAAAGTTCTTGGCCGTACTCTCCTTACCTTCCTCACCTGTACCTCCACTCACTTCCCCCCTGCTGGACTCCACACATTAACCTTTTCCAGAGGGTTGAAAATGTCACTAAACCACAGCCTGCAGAAAGCACCAGCAGCAGCACTGTGCCTCCTAAAGCACTGTGGATCTCAGCATTTGCTAACATCTGAGTCTGTCCTCATTACTACAGAATCTCCAGAGCATTCAAAAATACAAATACAGCAAAGTAAATATGTGTAAAATGGGTTTCGATCAGGAGTGCAGGATTAAAGCAGAGTTAGACTGTGAAAACACCATTAATCTCCACTTCCCTTCAGAAAAGCCAATTCCTGTTAATACGGACAGTTACAAAATACACTCAGTCAATATAAATGCAAATTATTTGGCCACAGTTTTGGACGTTATGATATAAATAGGCATTGTTCACGTGGCTGACAGTCCTAAATATCACTAAAGTGTGGATGATTAACTGTTGCAGGGAACTGTGCACGCTGTGGGTCTAATCGGAACTTGGCAGAACAAAGTACCAGCATTCAGCCAAAGACCTGCATCAGAGCCGCCACGCGGACTCACAGTCACACTGTTCACTGAAACAGCCTTTTACTGAGATGATGGTTCAGTTCTGCTCCTGTACAAACTTCCCTTTAAATAAACCAACCAGATGCCTGCATAATGGAATAGGATATGCTAGAGGGGCAAACTGCTTCCTGCCCAAAGGCAGAATCAGTCATTGTTCTACAATGGTGTAGAAATACACCATTGTAACCTTCACATTTCTGGGCAAAACTTCCTAAGAACTCATCCAATTACCTGAGAAACACAGAAAAAGCCCAAGTTAAAAAGCACAACAGTATGACAGCCTCTTAAACTTTTTCAAACTGCTGCATTTGTCTCTCTTGGGTGCCATTGACTCAGAGTTATGAATATGCTAATTAATAATTAAGAGCATGGTGTGGGATATATGGAGTCATGTCCCCATCCACCCCAGTGAGAGAGGCTTAATGAGGGATCTGGAGATGCAGCTTACGAGCATGTATTCAAACACAATCACAATGCTCTGCTGAGACCCTCACTGCTCAGCAGAGCTAAGCCTTAGGGACAACCAGCTGTAGGGTGAGTTTAGTTTGGGTGAGTTAGTCTGGGTGAGTTTAGTTTGGGAGAGTTGAGTTGGGGTGAGTTTAGTTTGGGTGAGTTTAGTTTGGGAGAGTTTAGGTGAGTTAGTCTGGGTGAGTTTAGTTTGGGAGAGTTTAGGTGAGTTTAGTTTGGGTGAGTTGAGTTGGGGTGAGTTAGTCTGGGTGAGTTTAGTTTGGGAGAGTTTAGGTGAGTTTAGTTTGGGTGAGTTGAGTTGGGGTGAGTTAGTCTGGGTAAGTTTAGTTTGGGAGAGTTTAGGTGAGTTAGTTTGGGTGAGTTTAGTTTGGGTGAGTTAGTCTGGGTGAGTTTAGTTTGGGAGAGTTTAGGTGAGTTAGTCTGGGTGAGTTTAGTTTGGGAGAGTTTAGGTGAGTTTAGTTTGGGTGAGTTGAGTTGGGGTGAGTTAGTCTGGGTGAGTTTAGTTTGGGAGAGTTTAGGTGAGTTTAGTTTGGGTGAGTTGAGTTGGGGTGAGTTAGTCTGGGTAAGTTTAGTTTGGGAGAGTTTAGGTGAGTTAGTTTGGGTGAGTTTAGTTTGGGTGAGTTAGTCTGGGTGAGTTTAGTTTGGGAGAGTTTAGGTGAGTTTAGTTTGGATGAGTTGAGTTGGGGTGAGTTAGTCTGGGTGAGTTTAGCTTCCCGCTGTTAGGGATGCCTGAATGAATGGCTGCTCTTATCTGCAGGGATGTGTGCTTTCCCGTGCCACTAGAAACCTTTATCTTCTCTCCACAATGTTTGGACAGACTCTGCTCCAGCATGAGAAATATTCCTCCAGTCTGCCTGAGAGAACATTACCAATCAGGTCAAAGGCTTTTAAGTAGAACTTGGGGGTCAGAAGGTCAGCGGTGATGAGTGACAGTTAGGGGTACAGAGAGGCTCTCTCTGCTGCAGCTCTGTACAGACACAGTGCTGAGACCATTATAGACCACCCATTATTTCAATATTTTACCCAACATGCCTCTCTGCAGAGGCCCCCTGCCGGGCCAAAGCACTTAGTCAAACCCCCAACCGTAAATCTGCACCTGAGCTTCTCTACCCTAGTCCTGGAGGGCCGCGGCGACTGCAGGGCTACTCTACCCTGGTCCTGCAGGGCCGCGGTGTCAGTACTCCGCCTCCTTAGCTGTCGTGCTTTTGTTTTCCTTGTGTTTTTCCTGCCCCGCTCCCCGCCCAGTCTCCGCCCGCCTGATTGCCTGCACACTTGCTTTCCATCCCCTCGTCAGCCTTGCCCTATATGTTCCCTGCTTTTCCCTGTCCTGTTGCTAGTTCGTCACAGTGTTTTTCTCCTGTTTCGTCCCCGGCGTTCGCTTTATGCTTCTGTCTGCCTGTTTCCCGTTTTTCGACCCTGCTTGTACCCTGACCTCGTTTTTGCCTGCCTCCTTGCCTCGTTCGCTTGATTGCCTGCCTGTCCGGTTCCCCGACCTTGCCTGCTCCGATTTCCCGATCCTCGCTCTGTCCACGGACTGTCTCCCGGTTTTCGACCCTGCTTGTTTTCGGATTAGCGATCTGCCTGACGATTCCGTTAAAGACGCTTGGAACCCGAAGCTCCCGTGGTCCGCGCCTGAGTCCCTGCCTGAGCCCCGACACGCGGTGCCTGCAGGGCTACTCTACCCTAGTCCTGGAGGGCCGCAGCGACTGCAGGGCTACTCTACCCTGGTCCTGCAGGGCCGCGGCACCTGCAGGGCTACTCTACCCTGGTCCTGGAGGGCCACAGCACCTGCAGGGCTACTCTACCCTGGTCCTGGAGGGCCACAGTGCCTGCAGGGCTACTCTACCCTGGTCCTGGAGGACCGCAGCGCCTGCAGAGCTACTCTACCCTGGTCCTGGAGGGCCACAGCGCCTGCAGGGCTACTCTACCCTGGTCCTGGAGGACCGCAGCGCCTGCAGAGCTACTCTACCCTGGTCCTGGAGGGCCGCAGCGACTGCAGGGCTACTCTACCCTGGTCCTGCAGGGCCGCGGCGCCTGCAGGGCTACTCTACCCTGGTCCTGGAGGGCCATAGCACCTGCAGGGCTACTCTACCCTGGTCCTGGAGGACCGCAGCACCTGCAGAGCTACTCTACCCTGGTCCTGGAGGGCCGCAGCGACTGCAGGGCTACTCTACCCTGGTCCTGGAGGGCCGCGGTTTTGTAGTGCTGTGTGGCGAGAGGACATGATGGCCTCCAGTGTTGCTAAAGCAGATGATCTCAGGCTCCATTTCTTTCAATAATTCATCCTCTTTTTCCCCAAGATTGGGAGGTTAGTGGCAATCATAGCTATTGCTGGGAAGGTTATTATTCTGAACTCAGCAGACCTTTTTCTAACTCCCGATGTAATCATCCCATCCCAAAAATATCCTCCTTGCGCGGAGCCGCACCGAGCCATGACAACCTCAACACACATCACATCCTTCACAACCTCGGCTTGTCCCTCTGTCTCCATGACAACATATTATTTGAAAGAGTTCAGTAGATTCTTTTGAGAATCACTCTAAATCAGACATATCTGAACAGCGAACAACCAGCAGAAATAAAGACATTTCCGTTGCCATAGCAGTGAAAGTAGAAGAATGATAAGTATTATAGCTGCTAAGAATTCTCATTCTGAGAATTCTGTTGATATATATTCATAGATAACGGTGTATTTTCTGACGTGACTCAGGCCGACGGAACAGTAGTGTCCCTGGCATTTCAGGCCGTCTCTCTGAGGGCTGCATCAGTCTGCTGACCCGGAGCTGTAGAGGGGGTTTGACAGCATTCCGTCCCGTCGTCTCACCCACTCCTGAACAGGCCCACTGAGACGGCAGCACTGCTGGAGTAACAGGAAGCACAACACCTTGCAAAAAGACCACACACTGCTCCTCAGTGTGAATGTATTTTACACGGACCAATCTCTTCATTATGGGATGGAAATGTGTTATAATACAGACCAACACAGAGGTGCTATGATGAAGAGAGTCTCTGCGGGCAGGAGGGTATGACAGCAGCTGTTTGCAGGGAGCCTGTGCCGAGGCGTGCAGGGATTGGACGCGGGACAACCCCGCCCTGCCAGCCCCGCCCTGCCAGCCCTGCCCTGCACACCACAGCAGCCGGAGAGAGATCACACGGCCTTCAAAGGCCTCTTTCTATGGCAGCTCCTCTGCTGCTCTGTACATAATCATCCTCGTTATTCTAATGACACCAATCAAAGCTTTCAATCATTTACAGGCTGCTTGCTTTTCTCCCTGTGATGGGAGAATCTCACATTGCCACGCACATCCCCACATGCACGCAGACGCATGCAGACGCACGCAGACGCATGCAGACGCACGCAGACGCATGCAGACTCATGCAGACTCATGCAGACGCCAGCTACCTGCCTTCCTGCCGCTAATGAAGCCGTCGGCCCTGACGCACAGAGTCACAGCCAATCAGTGTCACCAGCCAACGTGTCTCTGTCTGTTAACACACGTACACACACACACACACACACATACACACACACAAATACACACACACACACACACTCACACACACACACACACACACACGCTCGCACACACACAAACACACGCACACACACAAATACACACACACACTCACACACAAATACACACTCACACACACACACACACACGCTCGCACACACACAAACACACGTACACACACACACGCTCGCACACACAAACACACACACACACATATACACACACACACATATACACACACACAAATACACACACACACACTCACACACACTTACACACATGCTCGCACACACACACTCACACACATACACACATACACTCTCACAGCTCTGAGAGGCAGAGAGGTGACGGGAGGACAGCTCAGCCCAAAAAGTGTGATCCTTCACACTCTGCTGATCCTTCACACTATGCTGATCCCTCACACTCTGCCGATCCGATCCCTCACACTCTGCTGATCCCTCACACTCTGCCGATCCGATCCCTCACACTCTGCTGATCCCTCACACTCTGCTGATCCTTCACACTCTGCTGATCCCTCACACTCTGCCGATCGGATCCCTCACACTCTGCTGATCCCTCACACTCTGCCGATCGGATCCCTCACGCTCTGCTGATCCCTCACACTCTGCCAATCCAATCCCTCACACTCTGCTGATCCCTCACACTCTGCCGATCGGATCCCTCACACTCTGCTGATCCCTCACACTCTGCCAATCCAATCCCTCACACTCTGCTGATCCCTCACACTCTGCCGATCGGATCCCTCACGCTCTGCTGATCCCTCACACTCTGCCAATCCAATCCCTCACACTCTGCTGATCCCTCACACTCTGCCGATCGGATCCCTCACACTCTGCTGATCCCTCACACTCTGCCAATCCAATCCCTCACACTCTGCTGATCCCTCACACTCTGCTGATCCCTCACACTCTGCTAATCCCTCACACTCTGCCGATCCGATCCCTCACACTCTGCCGTTCCGATTCCTCACACTTCTGCTGATCCGTCACACTCTACTGATCCGATCACTCACACTCTGCTGATCCCATCCCTCACACTCTGCTGATCCTTCACACTCTGCCGATCCCTCACACTCTGCTGATCCCTCACACTCTGCTGATCCCTCACACTGTTCCTAAAACTCCCCCGAGATCCCCGTTTCAGCACGCCCATATCGCCTGATTGATCAGCCAGTCAGCAGGGCTCTGCACTTCACTGTGAGCGTGTGTGTGTGTGTGTGTGTGTGTGTGTGTGTGTGTGTGTGAGATTTTTGCTTCATTAATGAAGTATGATGCTCTACCAGCTCCATTAAGGTGAGAGAAGCAGACCTGCTTTTCACTCTGCCCATAACCCTGCCTCCCCCACCTACACCCCCCCTGACCACCCATAACCCCGCCTTCCCCAACCACACCCTGCCTCCCCCACTTACACC
The DNA here is from genome assembly GCF_013368585.1 of Megalops cyprinoides. Classification (NCBI taxonomy): domain Eukaryota; kingdom Metazoa; phylum Chordata; class Actinopteri; order Elopiformes; family Megalopidae; genus Megalops; species Megalops cyprinoides. The sequence continues at coordinate 41,196,440 of NC_050587.1, read as the reverse complement.
CCCCCGACCACCCATAACCCCGCCTCCCCACCTACACCCCGCCCCTGACTGTCCATAACCCCGCCTCCCCACCTACACCCCGCCTGACTGCCCAGAAATCCACCTCCCCACTGACACCCCGCCTGACTGCTCATGCAGAATAGAGAAGTTATTTCTGATGTGCCAGTATATGTTAGAAAATTCATTTGCTAAATAAAACAATTTTATCTTGACACTTCCCACACTCCCCATCATTTGTTCTGCAGATGTATGATTGTTTGAAATAATCGCTTCATAATTATCATGCTGCGTCGTGTGGCTTTTTGGGAAATTCTTCTGTTGTCTGCTGCACAGTGCTGGGGTTAGGTAAGGTGAGGGGATGGGAGTTCGGGGAAGACATGCTAAGGTAAGGTAAGGTGGGCGTTCGGTCTAAATCATTTCACTTCTTGGCATGTTCATTGCAGTGGGCAGCTTTCAATCTGTCACCTACAGAGGCTCATCTTCCCTCATTCCCCAGATCCCCGGGTTATTACTCCAGATCCCTGGGTTATTACTCCAGGCTATGAGCAGGCATTTTCAGGGGATATCAGTGCTGATAACACCTGGCTAATCTGCCCTTAATTACACAGCGTGCCAGATGCAGGTTCATGCAGGTGATGCACAGGTGGACATCCCTCTGAGCACATGTCTCTGCTGCGCTGACCCACCAGGAAAAGTCAGAGATAACTGCTAACTTTCCGCTAACGCCTCTAACCGCTAACTTTCCACTAACGCCTCTAACCGCTAACTTCCCGCTAATGCCTCTAACCACTAACTTCCCACTAATGCCTCTAACCGCTAACTTCCCACTAACGCTTCTAACTGCTAACTTCTCGCTAACACCTCTAACCGCTAACTTCCCGTCATTGCCATTGGGAGAGAGAATGACTCCATGACTCTGAGGAGGTGGGTTTGCTGAGTCATTCAGGCTGCAGCTGCGCAGAGCGTAAGCGTGGTCCGTATAGTGAGTGAGAGGGAGAGACGCCCTCTGTGATGAGAATAACGCTTACAATAACGATTCTGGAAGGATCACCATGTGACCTGCGAGGAAACGCCAGACTGGCAGATTTCAGCAGCAACACATGCGGACACCGCAGTGAAAGCAAGGGGAAGCTTCCGTCACGCTGATGCTGGCTCACCGGAGGCCATCGGCGTAAGTATAGAGAGAAAAATGTTTACATCTGTTCACGTATCGCTGAATGTAGTGACTGACAACACAAGGCTCCACCCATCATGTGGTTGGGGAAGCCACACTCTCCTGCTGGCCTGGGAGTGTTTAAATGATCCCTTTCAGGGCTTTTTGGGAAGTAGTGAGACCCCAGGGCATGGGGAGGGGAGTGGGTGTGGCAGTGGGTGTGGAGACCAGTGTACAGGTCAGGAGGTCACAGATTAAAAAAAACAGAATGTACATAAAGTTGAAAT